>NC_084588.1:36369302-36546802 GCF_033807715.1 Cololabis saira | reverse complement strand
TCATCAACATCTATAATGATCTTATTCAAGCTCCAGGTTAAACATTTTGAGCACTGTTTTTTCAGCAAAGCATCACATTTGAATATTATGATTTGTAACATCACATTTGCCTTGTCTGTGATGAAGTGATTGAGGGTCCATGTCCGACATTTTCCAATGATTATTTTCTTGAAGGATTAACTGAAGTCAAAAATCTCTCGTTTCATCATGCATGTTTGCTAGAAAGTGATGTGACACATTACAGGCATCTTTGTTGAATTAATGTACAGAAATGCAAAATGTAAAAAGCCAATAGAACTATATGACTTTGATCAAAATAATCCAACTTTTTATATGAAAAACCATATTAAAGTTTAGAAACGTGATTAAATGTATTTTTTTAACACTCATCTTTTCACTTTACTAATTTCTGTTCTTATGTGGGTCCATATTTTGTTTAATTTATGTTTATCTGAGCATATTTATGACAATATATTGTATAAATTGAAACATGGAGCAATGCAGCTCATGCACTTTGTTATCTTCAACTATTCTGTTTCTCTTTCGGCTTTCTGTAAGATTGTTACCCTGATTCGACATTCCTCGGGGGGCAAGGTGTGTGTGAGTCCTTTTGTGCAAGCAGTTTCATTTTATGTGTGTTAAAGACTCTGTAAGTGTGTCTTTGTCCTTCGTCTGAATCAACAATAAGAGCTTTGACACACACTTGCTGTGGTTCACACAAACACACATGCACAGAGACAAAAAGAAATGGTTTCAAGCAGATTGTCAGAACTGAGCTGCTGCTTCATCAGGATGCATAATGGGATGTGCACTGGACCTACAGGTAGGGTGGTCTTTCTTTCTTTCTTTATTTTTAAATATTCTTTGTTTCTCAGGTAACACAGGCTTAAATTTTGATTTAACATTCATTCATTTTCCTGTAAAGAAATGGGTGAAAGTTTAAAGTCAGGATTTGAGTTTTTGTGAAGTGGATAGAGGGAGACAACGCAATGAGCCAGAAACACCACAGTGAAGAGTCTGTGACGGTAATAAACTATCAATGGTAAGTGGAAAGACTTTGTAGAAAGATATTATCTGAAGAAAAAAAACAAGTTTGGAGAGCAGTTCAGTAATGCAGTTAAGAGTTTACAGTTTTAAACCAGTCAAGAGTTCATAGCCCGATTTAACTGTTTAGAGTTTGTTACTGAAACGAGTTTAGCTATCTATATATATATTTATAGCTTATGCTACACTATCCAGAAAATAACATTTAGCTTGTTAGCAGCCCACTAGCTACACGTCCTACTTTTGTACAGAGCTGCAATTAAAAGTGACAAACGACAATTCACTTATAAAACACAATAACATTAGGTGTTGAAATGCGAACCAGACAGAAGCAGGTGCTCTGCTAAGTTGTCTAAAGCTAACAAGCGGTCTATAAATGACACTACAACTGTGTTTATGTCCTATGGAGGATTTGTTGTGCCACAATTAAATAAATAAATACATCATTAATTAATTAAAATGGAAATTAAATATATCATTCATTCATTAAATGTGTCATTAATTAATTAAAATTAGAATTAAATATGTAAATGTAAATGTAAATGTACTTTATTTGTATAGCACCTTACATCAACCTGAAGGTGAACCAAAGTGCTTTACATAACATACAACAAAATAAAACAAGAATAAAACATATGAACATATAAAAACATCAAGTATAAAAAAGTGTCGCCACACTACTGGGTATTAAAAGCCACCCTGAATAAATAAGTCATTAATTAATTAAAATACCATTCATTTTAAGTAAAAAAATATATTTATTATTTCAGCATTTAATTAATGAATTAATGAATTACACATTTCATTAATGAATCATATATTTAATTCCCATTTTAATTAATTAATGACACATTTAATTAATTAATGATATATTTCATTCCTATATTAATTAATTAATTATGTATTTATTTATTTAATTTTGGCACAAAAAATCCTCCATATATGTCATGCAAAAGTTAATTTCGTTTCGTTTTAAAAGTTATGGACTTGTTTTTAAAGATTTGTTTTACAAAATATGTGGGTAATAAAACATATAGTTGATTGAATGTCATTAGGACCAACTTCACTTTTGGAGATACAACAAGCTTATTCCAGAAGTCCTTTTATAATTGTATATTTATTATTCATTTTGTCTGATGTATTTTAGCCAGTGAGTGAATGGGGAGGACTAATGTATAGTGTAATCTGCAACAGTGGTGTTGGTGGTCAGGGATGAAGGGCCCACCTTCTTTCACTCATTTATTTAATCTTTGCTTCTTCCCTCAGTTTTCTGCTGATATGGCTGCAGTCCTCCAAATAATCCTTAAATGTTAACAAAAACATCACTTTACCTTCACTCAACCTCTCAGCCCCTTTTTGTGTGAAAAACATTTCCATCACATTTGAATTGATTTTAATGCTGTTGATGTGCAGCAATTGCTAGTTTTATGAAAAAAAATATTTCAGGTAGGCCTACTGGGGTGGGTAAAATGTCTATTCAGTCTGCCTCAGTTAAACTGATCCCATCAAGTGGACATATATATATATATATATATATATATATATATATATATATATATATATATATATATATATATATATATATATATATAAATGGAAAAAAAAGCTTTATGTTGTTTTCTGATCATACGATAATGTATACTGTAAAAAGAGATACTAGAACGATGTGACTTTGAACAAAGGAGCTCAAGTGTTTGTGAGGAACCATGTCAATGTTTAGAAACATCAGATTAAATGTATTGTTTTGACATTAATCTTTTCATTTGAAAACAGAATTTCACACACACAAATCCATTGTACCAATGTTTCAATAGACCTGCTCTCTCTGCAGCTGCAGCAATTTGGTTATCTGCATGAAGCTGTATAACTTTCGCTCCTGTTCACTGCACACATGATTATAACAAGACTGAGCAGGTTGGCAGGGAGGAACTTAACTGGTACTCTGAGAAGAACTCAAAAAATGTAGAAGACAAAGTGTGTAATCACTGAAATGAGCATAACACATCACAGAATGTGTGGTATGTTTTATCAACAGCACTGATTTGTGGTTCCTTTTTCACTATTTAAGCAAAAATACATTCAAATAACATTAGCAAAGCTATGACTTAAATTATTAAAGCGTTTCCTTTGCTTTGTAACCTGGTCAAACGTAATTTTCACTGCAAATCTTTTTACCTACTTTGCAAATTCCAAACCGCATGTGTTCAAGGAGCTGTACGACTCTATGATGAACATTTGTGCCGTACAGCAGTGCCTCTTTAATTAGGGACTAATGTGGAAATCACTTAACAGCTCACTTATTATATATACAAAGTGTCCATTTCCCTGTGTCAATGGTTGTTTTCAAGCGGGTCCAGACAACAGAAAGCTGTTGTAGTGAATGGGACGTCACGTCTGCCTGAAAGGGCAGTGGAGTTTAAGTGAGTAGCTTTGTGAAGAGTGGATGTAGGGTCAAATTATGCAGAGTGAAGGGGTAAGTGGTTGTCCTTAAACCCTGGACAAGCAGGTGCTTTGAATAAGAGGAGTGTCAGGTGTGTTTTCCTCTGTTTGGTAACACAGCATTTTTAAGACATTGGAGGGCAAATAAAACAGCATTACATCCCCCCTTCTCTTGTTTTATGTTGGAAACATCCAATTTGTTTCTTTAAGCGCTAATCGAAAACTGACACACATCCAAATCAGTATTCTCACACGCAGGGAGGCGAGAGAGGAAACTAGATCTTCAAGAGATCAATAAGGAGCTTCAGTGGTGACCCGTGCGGTATATGGATGACATTATTTAGATTGAATTAAGATTGAGTCATTTAGCAAAGTAGGGCTCTTACGAATTTGTACGTGAACGTCCACACCATACATTATACAGCATCAAAAGCTACTGATAGTGTGCACTCATCATTTCCAGTGTGAGAGCCCTCAGTGCCTCAAAACAGAAGAGCATGTTGAGCAATGTCTGCCCGCCACGCTCTGCTGCAGGACTCTCTTTCACTGAACTGACCTTCTTAATGTCATGTTGCCAGACTGTTTCTAATTTGCACAGAAAACCTAAACGTTTTACTCACACCCTTCAAAAACCCAAATAACTCTAGTTTTCTCTCCTTCTCCTCCACCTCTACTTCCTTCTTACATCCTGCTTTGCTGGCTGAAAAATAACTAAAGGGCTGCATATCACTGAGTAACATCACGACAGTGTGACGCAGTAACTCACTACTACATGCTACACAGCATGTAACTTTATGACTTCCTTGAAACCCAAATTTCCCTCTGACCTTCCCCCTCCTCCTCACCTCCGTCTTCCCTCCCCCACCGATTAGGTCCTACCCCTCTTCCTCTTCCATCCCTGAGCTTGCCTCCAAAGCCGTCAGCAGAGCAGCCAACCGCAGTAAAGGGGATGTGGCACAAGCCTTTTCCTCCCCGCCCATCGCAGACATCCACACTTCAAAACCAATGAGCTTACAGAAAGTGGGTGGGGCCCATATGCCGGCCCTGCCCGCCTCTTTCCTGCAGCTAAACTTGCTGTCTGCTTCCTGGCCTCACTCACATGCTCAGAGAAGGAAGGGCTATAGCGTCTTAGCCACACATGAAGCTGCTCTGTCTATTTTAAACCACACTGGATTGGACTCAGGATATCTTTATATCTCTTGCTTTGTTTGACAGATTGTATCTACAGAACAGGCTCAGAGGACAGTTAGTCTTTTGTCTTGGTGTTTAAGAAACCTTTTTAGTGTGGCTCTTCCTCCGTCCGTAGGTGAGCGAGTGTATGAGACATAGAAACTGTGTCTTAGTTGGAAACTGCATGTGTGAGAAGGAACAAGAACCAGAATGATTGCAGCCCAGCTACTAGCCTACTTCTTCACTGAGCTCAAGGATGACCAAGTTAAAAGGGTGAGTGCTTTGTGTATCTTCTGTTCTCATTCTTTTTAATACTGATTTTGTGTGTTTGACGGAGGAAAATTGATGTAAAAGCAGACGTGAGAGCAGCCAGAGAGGGCATGCGTTTTAGAGGTCACTGTGTTAGTTTGTATTGTCTCCATCATAGCACTGACTTTGGAAGATCACTTTGTGTGGTATGTGTGTTCAGGAACTATTTGATCTGTGAAACAGATGAAGAACTAAACAAAAATGAATCATTTTTAGAGAATAGATTTGGATCAGTTTGTTTTGGGGAGACATGACAAGTGGCACAGAGGCTGTTCATATAGTAAAATTTGTAGGTAGGCATGACACAAGAGTGTGATTGGTGCCATGATGCAAGAGTCGAGGGGTGTGGCAAAAAGGAGGAAACAGGAAGTCAGCTGAGAGGAGAAGTCAAAATTTGGCATGAAGGAGCAAAGTCATTTCAGGGGGAAAATGAGCTCAGACATCTTAGATAAATAATTGAGATCATTAATTCATCACTGTCTGAAATCAGCAACCACAGGTGGTTCAATGAATCCAATTGTTTTTTTTGTTCTATACCTTGACATGATGCTCTGTCTTTTCAGTTTCCAATCTGTAGCATCACTGTGTTTCATCCAAAACAATGAAGTCCGAGTTAATAATAGCACAGTTGAGGGGGGGAAAAAACTAAAACATACTCATGCAGTGGATCCTTAGAACTCTTTTTCCTAAGCTATGAAGAGCGACTCGGTTGTAAAACATGAATGTGTGTCTTTCATAACTCGCTGAGCAATTCCTTCTGCGAGGAGTTTGGCAGAAAACCCACTGGACCAGTTCAAGTCCCCCTTAGAGCACTGTGCGTATTCGTAACTTTGTATATCTGTGTCTATTCACTGAAAAAAATGACATTTACCAGTCACTCTTAGTTCCTGGCACTGCTCGACTGAATGTATCATTAAACCGTGCTGCCAGAACACCCAACCAGGTCCTGTTTATGAACTAATTTAGACTCATAAAGTAGTAAAACTCAGTGGAGTTTAAAATTCTTCCAGAGATACTTTTGTCATTGCCATGTTTCTTGTTTTTGTCTGATTGTAAAATCTTCCCAAGGCCATTTCTCAGTATTCGCTCGAAGAGTTATATACTGCAAGACAGAGGGTCCCTCTTTAAAGAAGGTGTTAAATGTCACAGCAAAAAAGCAAATGCTTGTCTAAATAGTTGACTTTTTCCTTTTTATGAGTGCAAAATGTTTGCTGCCGTCACATTTCCTTCCTCTGTCTGTGGCTGCTTTCATTTCAGTTGATTAGCCTCTATTCCCACTTGGCAATGCTCAAACCTGTCACTCCCAGCTGTACCTGCTTAGCTAAAGTCAGATCACAGCCCGTTCAGGTGAAAGACATTCATGAGCAACCAGGATCTGATGTAATATAACACATCTCCCTCCCTCTTTACTCCTGCTCTCTTCCCCTCCCTGCCTCCCTGAAATAGGCCAGCTTTGAGCCATGTGACCGTAGGTGACAGAGGGCTTACTGTACATCTACACGCTCACACACAGAAGCAGGTGTGGAGCTTTTATAGTGGAGATTTGCATAGCTGGGTTTGTCTGGGCTTTCAAAGAATCTCCTCTAGCTAAAAAATTGCGAAACAGTTGGCTAAAAATATGAGCAGCCTTAAAGTGGAAGTGCTGTTGTCAGCTGAGCGTCTCTCTTCTCTGCTCAATCCGCTGCAGTGTCCTTGACTGATTCCCCGATGCACTCCGCGCTATTAGTCCACGTCCAAAGCAGTTTTAAGTGTTGTTTGTGTATTAGCTTAAGGTGGAATAAGGGAACATGCAGGAGTGGGCGGTGTGGAGGACAGTACTTTTCCACATAGTGGTGCATGTGCGCACACAGCGGAGTCAGGTTTCCCTGAATCACCTCATGGTGAGAAGGAGAGCAAGGCATTGTTGAGAGGAGGAATGCAAACAGAAAGGAGAGGGACAAGGAGAAGGTGGGGGTGGAGGCGGGGGGGAGCATGATCTCTCCGAACTGCAAATGCGGTTCTGTGTGGTATTGGGGAACTTGTTTCAGAGCCTCAGAGGTGAGCTAAGGGGTCAATGTGACCTTTTACAAAACTCATGTTTGCAGACAACAATGACCCCACGTCCCCTCAGGGTGTGTTCAGTTTTGATCACCATAAGGGGACATGAGAACTGAACAGATTAGGTTTTCTTGGAAAGCTTCTCCCCCTTCAGCCCACAACAGGGATAGTTAAGTGAGCTATGTCAGATCAGATGATGCCCCATGATGAAACGCTTGGGCATGAATGTCAACTACAGTTTCTGTAGTTTCTGCAGCTGCAGCAGAAACTGCAGGACAGACTGACCCCATACCCCCTACCACCCTTCTTTTTTATTTAACAAAGGATGAAGCCTGGCAGCTGAGAACACATTGTTATTCCAAGAAAAAATAGATAAAAGCTTTTCTAGAGGATCATTGGGAACACATTGTTATTTAAAACGTGGGTATGACGAGACCAAAGTCTCAGGCAAGCAAGTGAGGGGAAAATAATTAGCTGAGATCAGTTAAAAATCCTGCTTTTATACTACTACCTCAAGGTCATTTTATTAAGCTGTAGTTTTCTAATGAAGGTTCTACAAACAGGAACGATATGTTGACAATGTAAGAGTCACGAGTAGCATTGTGGACAGTGTGACCGCTGGAGTGGCACACACAGTGTGCAGGATATTTTATCCAGTAGAGCTTGATGACTTTTTAAAAAAAATTTAAAACGTGATCGATCATTGCCACTGCCACAGTTGTAATGGGCTCAAAAACATGAAACTTACCTTTTACATTTAGCAGAGACCTAGGATCAGATGTCCACAATTGTTTTCCATCTTAGGCCTTTTTAAAATGATTTATTCTGAACAGTATAACTAAAAATCCCCAAACCCAGGGCTTCAGAAACCTTTCAGTCATCACTGACAAGGATTTAGACACAAAAAAGTGAAACATATTATATTGAAATCAGCAAAGGTTGGATCGATATGGAAAATCTGGAGCAAAAAAAGAACCAAACAAACAAAAACAACAGCATTTCTTACATTTACTTTGAATTGTGTTTCTTTGATTTCAAGTTATTTCATGTTTTTTTTCATCAACTTCAGGTCATTTGTCAACATGCATCCATTTTTGAATTTCGGCCACAAAACACAGTCCAAAAACCATTTGCAGTGCAGCTTTTACAGCTTTGTATTCCTGCCATTTCTTCTGACTGCAAAGGAAATGACACTGTTGATGCCAAGAGAGGAGGACTTTGTTTTTGGTCCATTCTTTCCGAAAACATGTTTTCGGATGTGAAACAGTATTTTGCCGTCCTTGTCACATACGCCATTGTAAAATGTTCCATCCGTTCTCTGTTCAGGAAGGGTCAGGACTTTATACAGGCCACTCAAATACTGGTACCGTCTTCTTCCTCAGCTATGTCTTTCGAGTGAGTTCACTATGTGGCTTTACGATCTCTTATTTAAAAATACTTGAACATCTGTGGAAAAGATGCGGCCTTGAAGGCTGCCTATGTTGCTTGTAAGTTTCAATGTACTTTTCTGCATTAATGCTGCCATGACAGAAGTGTGAAGGACCTTTTGTCAAGTTCACAGAGCCTGATGTTTCCTGACCATTTCATCCAGCTGCTGATGACTATGATCACATTACGGTACATATTTTCGCTGTGTGATGGTCAAATCCCGTATGCCTTTGAGCCCAGAGATGTTGATGTGGCTTTTGGATGGCATTAACGGGGTCCAGGGAGCCAGACTGTTTAGCTCAAGCTCGGACTAATATTCCTCCAGATTCACTTACTCGAAATTATTGATGAAGGGGAGCGTCTCTGCCAATCGTCAAAGACTTCTTACAACCGCTGTGTTGGTTAATGGTTCAAATCTGCATTAATTTCTAGTGTTGCATAGCTGATTTGAATTAAGCAGGACAATTAAAAAAAATAAATAAAAATACAACAGCATTTATGTTGATTTACTGTTGTTTTGCAGTAAAGACAGCAAGAATAACAAGAAGCATGAAAGTCTATTAAATAGTATAGTATAGTTCTTTATTGTCATTATAACTTATGTACAACGAAATTAAGTGCTCTCCAGTCAGCGCATCATATATAAAAAAATAAAATAACTGAAAAATAATCCAATAAAATGTATGGTAATTTAAAATATAAACAAATAAAATCTATATATATCTAGACACATTCACCGTTCCACATCAACACACTGACCCCACAAGAACCTTCATCAGCAAATAAGGTTTTACTTTTCTTTTTTTTTTAATCCTTTTACAAGACCAGGGCAATTGCAGTTCTTTTAATCACATTTTTTTGACCAAAAGATGTGACTGGCAGGTCACAGCAGTTGTCCTTAAATACAGCCCAGCTCAGGATTATGGCTTTGTTTGTGCTGTGGTCCAGTAGTTTTCTAGTATGAAGGTATTTTAATGAGTACATGGAGAGTAGATTCAGTGACTCAGTCGTAGGACTGGGCGATATGGACCAAAAGTCATATCTCGATATTTTCTAGCTAAATGGCGATACTCGATATATATCTCGATATTTTTTCTGTGCCTTAATCGGGGTTTCCCCCAAAGCATTATAGCATAGCATCTCTGTTAGCTTCATTTTTTCTGAGGCAAACCCTTAAAAAAAACAGTCTTAAAACAAAGCCTCGTGCCAAATGGCACACAGGTTCCTTTATTAACAGAGGTCTGCACAATATCAAAATGTATAAAACAAATGAAATAAAATAAACTGCCTGCATATATAGAATAAAAATTCTTCTTGAATAAAATAAAACAATTAAACAATTGCATAACAATTAAATTAAAATACACTGCAATTAATACAATGTAGACAGTAACAGGCAGACTTTTCCACTGAGGTTGACAGTTGTGCAAATAACCAAACATTTGTGCAAATCTCAAATAAAACATTCAAGTCAATTTGTCACAAAATAAGCTATATCAAAATCATAAAAAAAAAAAAAATTCTAAAAAAAAAAAAAAAAAAAAATTTTTTTTTTTTTTTTTTTTTTAGAAATCGATATAAACGATATTGTCTCGTACCATATCGCGTTTGAAAATATATCGATATATATTAAAATCTCGATATATCGCCCAGCCCTACTCAGTCGTAGGTTTCCGTCTGACAGAACCATGTGCTAATGAACTCTCATCCCAAGGACAGACTCCACATTTAGATCGAATATAGGGAATGTATCACCCAGAGAGCAGTTGACAATAATGATCCAGCTTGTTAACATTATGCAGATGTGACAACACGCCCTGTTTTTGTCAAATCTGTGACAAACTTGACTGACCACTTCCCCAACGTGTTAAAGTTCACTTTGCTTTTTGTCCTCACTCAGACATGTTTCGTATAGTATAGTAAGTATAGACAAAGATGGATTTTGCCCATTAGTGTCATGCAGTGGCTAGCAGATGGAAAACATTTCCAGTAAATGCTCTCTCACTCATTTTCTCCAGAAGACCAGAGCTACAGTTAATGTGTGACTCCTAAAACAGGAAGTTGTTCCCTTCTTTTTTATTTTACAAGTAACATAAGTAAATCATCACTGACATTCATTGCTTTAGTATCAATTTGTTTCATTACGTGGTGATGTGACATTTAACCAGACCTGATTTTTTGTTGGTCCCTCTCACAAAGAGCAGGTTTTCATGTAATCACGGCCTGTGACTGCAGACTGTCACTGCACTGACCGCAGGACTGAGCAGCTTCATCTGACACACTTTACAACTTCCAGACACAATGATAATTGCTTTCTAGTGCACTGTTGTCTGTTGATTGTGTGGTATTGCTGATAGTGTTCCTTGTAAATTGTCTACTCTTTAGCTGATGCTTGGCATTTCTCCCACCTGTCATACAGTTGATAAAGCCAGAAAAGAATTTCCTTCTGTGCCACGATGTTGATCCAGAGCTGATCCTGTGCCATTCATTATATTGTTTTGCAACAAAATAAGTGCAAAAATAGTAATCGTATTTTGTGGTAATTGAACTATAAACCGGTACTGTGCCTGACAGTGGTGTTGTTGTATGTACTGTATACATATGGTGTATGGACTGACAGTGTTGTAATATTCACATTTGGGCAAAATACGACCCACCTAATTCTGGGCATCCCCTAAAGACAAATAATACAACACAAACGTAAGAATCAGCTGGTAAACTGAGGTAATGTTAATTAAATTGTCCAGTGTGACGCCTTTTGTTATCTTTAAGGTATCTGTTTCAGTGAACAATAAAATAGTTGTCTGCTACTGTAGGAATGGATAAGAGACAAATCACTTTAATTGAGGCTAATGTTTTGTTCCTTCTCTGATGTCTATTTTCAGATTGATAAGTACCTGTACTCCATGCGTTTCTCTGATGAGACGTTGTTGGACATCATGCAGCGGTTTAGAAGGGAGCTGACCAAAGGACTTGGCCGGGACACTAATGCCACTGCTGCCCTGAAGATGCTGCCATCGTTTGTGCGGTCAATCCCTGATGGATCAGGTCAGTATCCATAAACCTAATGAATACTGGTCTAATATTACAGTCAGCACAGAGACACTGAGGAGGGAATGTATGCAGCCTCTTATGTATGTATGCATGTTTTTATGTATCTGTCTTTTCTTATTTACTTGTCTTGTGAGAGAAAAACACATTAGAGCACAGATGTGATGTGATGTTAATTCCTGTTGTCTGTATTAAGTGTTTACGGCCTGACATTTGCTCACAGGCATGATGCAATTTCTAACCTTGTTTCATGATCAATATTCTGCCTCACCACATCACTATCTCCGTCATTGAACGGTGCACTGAAAGTGCAGCCACTCTGCCCTTCACATGAATGTCAGAGTTTTTCCTCTTTTCACCATTCTGTACTTTAAGAAGAGAGTTTCAACCATATGAAGGTATAGACTTTGTTACACTGAGCATCTCAATAATAATGACAATAAAGTGGAACAGGATCTCAGCACTGCTCAACAACAAATAACTTTTTTCAACAGACGTTCTTTGTTCATCTATTACATGAGAGCTGTTTGCATTGTGCACAGTGCTGTTCAACATCACTGTACACATGTGAATCAGAAAAAAACACCAATCCACACATGGCACATAGAAAGTCAGTGTAATGATGCCAAAATTAATATGCTGTGCATGATGATGATCCACTGGGATGATCCCTAAAAAAGAAAAAAACTAAAAAAAAAACCTAAATGCTGAATTACTTTCAGACAGGTTCATCTGCTGATGAATTCTTCTTTAAATGGAATTGGCTTTGAATGGTAGGAGTACCAGACCTCTTTCACTTCAGATTATCTTTGTGAAGTGAGTGGTTATGTATGACCAGGCTAACTTTTTTGTCAGTTCACTAAGTTGATTGTTTTGCTTTGCATGTATAAATTGTTGAGAGGTTCAGTAATTAGGGAAAAACATCCGTTAGATAAACATTGTAGAAGGTTTATCATGAAGTTGTCATGGCAAGACAATTCAAAGTTTTCTAAATTGTTACATTTACAACATGATTCAATGAACTAAGTCTACTAAAGTGTACTATATGTACTGTACTATAAGTTGATTCATTTATATTTGACCTTCTTAATGAAAGTACACAAAGACTGACTGAGTTGGGACATGGCTTTATGAGGCCACCTGGTTAATGCTTCTGTGCACCAGCGATGCAGGTAGAGCACGCACAGCCCCCACGCCGTCGTGCGCGTTTATACTTCTGTTATTGTCTGCATCGCTCTGTAATAACACAGCCAACCTCGAGGAAATTGAAGTTATTTTCTGCAGCACTGTAGCTTGCAGTGGTGAGTTTCCTCCTGTCAACTCCCTGTATGTAGCTCAGACGTCAGACATAGCAATGAACCAAATAATGTACACTTCACACGAGTTGGAGCTGAACAATTGTTTTTATAGTTGTTTTATTTCCTATGTTGGATGGATCTGGTTGTACCCGATTTTAAAGAGGGGGAAAAAAAAAAGAAAAAGCAACAACTAAGAAGAATTAGTGACGGGAGAATTTGATAAAGAAGAGCAACTCAACCAATCACGCGTCGACATGGTTGACATAGGTCGCAATGTTGTTGATTCCATGGAGAAGCATGAATTAGGCTTAACTGTTGTCATGGCAACATTTGTTAAAAGTGTAATTCTAGAAGTGTGCATAAGTAGCATAAGGAAATTATACAAGCAAATAAATATATAAGTATTTTCTGAGGAAAACTTAAATGTCCATATGTAAACATTAGTCATATTTTACCGTCATCATTGAAAAAGAAATGCATGTAAAAATGGTTGATATAAAAACGGTCTGCTCCAGTACAGTACAGTTGCAGTGAGGAACTGCTGAACTAACTTCAGGAGTTTTAAGCTATGAAAAGCAGCTGTCATAACAGTTTATCTAATCAGAGACCAGTTGTGTACAAGTTAAACTATAATTCAAAAAGGGGAAAAAAAGAAATGTTATGAATCCCATTTAATTTGACATACTGTAGTTAATGTTTCTGTTTCTATCACAAAAAACATACTTTAAAACTTCTTACTCATAATATAAAGCTATACTTTCTGTTGGAATAAGAGTAAAAATCTACATTGTCCATCTGGTGAGTAAATTGTAGGCATGGTCGTATTTGTAAGACTAATCTTCATCTGATTCCTTTATATCTATGGATTTATATCTTTGTGAAAAGTCATTATGCCCAATCCCTGGATTTATTCATGCTCTCCGTTCCCACAGTGTGTGATGAACTGGGTAAAAGGCCAGGCTGCCCCACCGGAGTCTGTCTCAGGGTTACTGGGAGCTGATCCCACAAAATGCATCTAGTGCACTTTTACATGACTGATTAAAATGCTTGTACTTAAGTCGCACATGTTGAACTGATTCACATTGGAACTGTGTGGTCAATGATATTGATTTCATGGCTCTTATGTGCCATGTAATTGCTATACATATTTATACTGAAAAAAGTGAATTTCTTGCTCATTTAAATGAATCGTTTCAATTTGTCACAAGGAAATGAATTATTGTAGGTACAGCCAACATAAGTTAACAAGATGCAAATAAAAGTTACCTTGTTAGACTTATTAACTTAAATAGGATTAACTTAATTTTCTTGATACCAGTTGAACCAGTTAGTAATTCTCTCTTTTCGGTGTTAAATCGTGTAGCTTCTACTGTCTTGACCAGGATGTAAAAGAGAGTCTTATAGCCATAATCTCTTCTGAGCTTCAGACCAGGTGAAATGAAGGTGTCATAAAGCTTCTGGTTGTGTTAATCATTAACCAATAAATGTACAGGGAACTACTGCAGGACAGTATTGTGAAGCAAATCTGCACTGTTGACAGAAGTATATGTCTATTCATGAAGAAATAGCTGAGCACAACGACCAGACAAACCTGCTGATCTGAAACAAACAACTGAAACAGTTGAATGTTTCAACACATTACCTACATTGCTCAAAGACTGCACTCACCATGCATTAACTCACAGCGAGAAGTGTGTTTGTATGCTGGGCTGACAGAAGATGACTCTTCTTATAGGACACATTGTCAAGTATAGTGGATAATGGAAATCCGATCATATGTTGTACAGTAATACACACCCTTAATTTACAATACCAATAATTCTCTGTAGTGACTGAAATGTGAGCGTTAAAGTCTGTGGCCATGTATCGTAATGCCCTGACGTTTCTCTTTCTCCCTATCCCCCTTTTTCTTCTTTTGGTTTCTGCCCATCTTTCCGCATCGCCTGCCTCAACAGAGAAGGGAGACTTCATTGCTTTGGATTTGGGGGGCAGTAACTTCAGGATCCTTCGTGTCAGAGTGAGCCACGAGAAGAAACAGACTGTGCAGATGGAGAGTCAAATCTATGACACACCAGAGGACATCATTCATGGCACTGGAACAAGAGTAGGTTTATAGTGACATATGGAGGCATGTACATACATGTGCACACATCACATCTCTGTCCTAAGCTTCCCCTCTCCACATCTGTTCCAGCTGTTCGACCATGTTGCTGAGTGTCTCGGTGACTTCATGGAAAAGCACAACATCAAAGACAAGAAACTCCCAGTCGGTTTCACTTTCTCCTTCCCCTGCCAGCAGAGCAAACTAGATGAGGTAAATAACAACCGTCTTAGTGTTTGATTTAGTACCCTACCGTTTTAAATATGTGATAAACTGTCTTTCATCGAATTTGCTGCAGCTGTAGGGGAAATCTGCTACGGAGTAATATTTGTGCTCCGCTGTACCACTCTGCTAATCATCAAATCATCAACATTTCTCCATTTTCTTGTCTCCAGAGCTACCTGATAACATGGACAAAGCGTTTCAAAGCCAGCGGGGTAGAGGGGATGGACGTTGTAAATCTGCTTAACAAAGCAATTAAGAAACGAGGGGTGTGTATCATCTTTTGTCTCTCTTGGTTTATCCTAATGCTTTCATTGCAGACAGGAAAATAACCTGCCATCACTGTGAAAACCTCAAAAACAATTGTTTACGTTTACTTGTCTCAGGACTACAATGCTGACATCATGGCTGTAGTGAATGATACCGTGGGAACGATGATGACATGTGGCTTCGATGACCAGCGTTGTGAAGTTGGCATCATCATAGGTAACGTGCTCTTGAGTAGTTTTATGAAACAGTCAAACATCAGGAAGGATCATTTTGATCAGTAAAATGGTGAAACTAAGTGTGTAAATGTCTGTGACTGCAGGTACAGGCACCAATGCATGTTATATGGAGGAGCTGCGGCACATTGACCTGGTGGAGGGAGACGAGGGCCGGATGTGTGTGACCACCGAATGGGGGGCTTTTGGAGACGACGGCAGGCTGGAAGACATCAGGACAGAGTTTGACAGAGAGATAGACCGAGGCTCCCTCAACCCAGGCAAACAGCTGTACGTCAACAAAGAAGAATCGTTGAGATAAAATGAGCTACCCAGACACACAGTGAACACAGGATGAAATTAATGATTGTCTGTCGCTTACACCGCCAATCATCCACCTCCAATCTAACCCTTTCCTCTGAATCGTCTTGTGTCACGCCATCTAACCCAATGTCTTCTTTCACTACATCGATATATATCTCCTCTTTGGTCTTCCTCTAAGCCTCCCTCCTGGCAGTTCCAACCTCATCATCCGTCCTCTGTATTTGTCTAAACCAGGGGTCTTCAACCCTGGTCCTCGGGACCCCCTGTCCTGCATGTTTTAGATTTTGCTCTGAATCATCACACCTGATTCTAATTAATGGTCGTCATCAGTTTGTCATCAAGGTCTGTACAAGTCTGTTAATGACACAGTTCTTTGTATCAGGGTGTGATGAAGCAGAGAAACATCTCAAACATGCAGGACAGGGGGTCCTGATGACCAGGGTTGAAGACCGCTGGTCTAAATGATCTCAGCCTGGCCTCTCTGACTGTCTCTCCAAAACATCAAACATGCACTGTCCCTCTGATGTGCTCCTTCCTGATCCTACCCGTCGTCACTCCCAAAGAGAACATCAATGTTTTAACTTCTGCTACTTCCAACTCAGCATCCTGTCTTTTCCTCAGTGCCACTGTCTCCAACCCATACAACATTGCGGGTCTTCCCACTGTCTTGTACACCTTTCCTGTCATTTTATTACACATCACTCCAGAGACTTTTCTCCACATGTTCCAATCTGTTTTCACACACTTCTTTACCTTTTGACCACACTCTCACTCTGGACTGTTGCTCCCTGCAGCCTCACCGTTCCACTTAGGTCCCTCTCATTCACACACTCCGTCTTTCTGCAGCGTAACTTCATTCCTTCCTTTCCAGGACATACAGTGGGGCAAAAAAGTATTTAGTAAGACACCAGTTGTGCAAGTTCTCCCAAGAGAGGCCTGTAATTTTCATCACAGGTCTCTCAACTATGAGAGACAAAATGAAAAAAAAATCCAGAAAATCACATGTCTGATTTTAAAATAATGTATTTGCAAATTATACTGGAAAATAAGTATTTGATCAATAACAAAAGTTCATCTCAATACTCTGTTATATACCCTTTGTTGGCAATGACAGACGTCAAATGTTTTCTGCAAGTCTTCACAAGGTTTTCACACCATGTTGCTTTTGGCCTATTCCTCGATGCATATGTTTTGGGGCTGTCGCTGGGCAACACGGACTTTCAACTCCCTCCAAAGATTTTCTATGGGGTTGAGATCTGGAGACTGGCTAGGCCACTCCAGGACCTTGAAATGTTTCTTATGAAGCCACTCCTTTGTTGCCCGGGCGGTGTGTTTGGGATCATTGTCATGCTGAAAGACCCAGCCACGTTTCATCTTCAATGCCCTTGCTGATGGAAGGAGGTTTTCACTCACAATCTCACGATACATGGCCCCATTCATTCTTTCCCTTACACAGATCAGTCGTTCTTTGACAGTTATTTGGTCTTGGCCATAGTGGAGTTTGGAGTGTGACTGTTTGAGGTTGTGGACAGGTGTCTTTTATACTGAAAACCAGTTAAAACAGGTGCCAAAACAGGTGCCATTAATTAATAATTAACTAGTGGAGGACAGAGGACCCTCTTAAAGAAGAAGTTACAGGTCTGTGAAAGTCAGAAATCTTGCTTGTTTGTAGGTTACCAAATACTTATTTTACTGAGGAATTTACCAATTAATTCAGTAAAAATCCTACAATGTGATTTCCTGGATTATTTCCCACCATTCTGTCTCTCAGTTGAAGTTACCTATGATGAAAATTACAGGCCTCTCTCATCTTTTTAAGTGGGAGAACTTGCACAATTGTTGGCTGACTAAATACTTTTTTGCCCCACTGTACCTCCACCTCTCCAGAATATCCTCCACCTGCTCCCTGTTCTAACTACATATCACAATGTCAGAGGTAAACATCATAGTTCATGGAGGTTCCCGTCTAAGTTCATCTTGTCACCATAGCAAACATGAACAGGCTCAGAGCTGATCTTTGCTGCAGTCCCACTTCCACCTTGAACTTCTCTCACACTTGCAGCACACCTCACCGCTGCCTTACAGCTCCCACGCACATGTCCTGCACCAACATACTTCTCTGCTACTTCTGACTTTCTCATACAATACCACAGCTCTTCTCTTGACACCCAGTCGTATACTTTTTCGAGGTCTACAAAGACCCGATGCAGTGCCCTCTGACCTTCACAACAAGTAGCATATTTTACTACGACACAACAACAGTCTGTTGGAAGAAGCATTATGTCATAATTGCCTCAATTTCAGGATGTTTTACCCACATTCACTTGACATCTTTTCTCTCTGCTTTAGATTTGAGAAAATGGTCAGTGGTATGTACATGGGGGAGCTGGTCCGACTCATCCTGGTGAAGATGGCCAGAGAAGGCCTGCTGTTTGAGGGAAGGATCACCCCGGAGCTGCTCACCAAGGGGAAGTTTGAGACCAAGCATATCTCAGCCATAGAGAAGTAAGTCTTACCACAGTGCAGAGGAGAGCAAGATGCACTCTCTTTGTCATGTACTCATCAAAAATAAAAGCATTCACTTATATTTTAACTCTGTTATGATTTCAGTTGTAATAATAATAATCTGTGTACCTCTTTCTTTTGTAGGAGTAAGGAAGGGTTGGCCAAAGCAAGAGAAATTTTACAGAGACTTGGTGTGGAGCCTTCAGCAGATGATTGCATCGCTGTGCAGCATGTGGGTATCGTTACTAAAGTACAACTCGAACCATGTAGAGCTCTTTTTTCAGGAAAGTCACATGCATTAAAATTGACTACATAGGGCGCTATATAAATCCAAGTTATTATTATTATTATTATTATTATTATTATTATTATTATAGGGCATGTTTAAAACTGAAGAACGACATTTCATTAAAGAATCATTCCAGCCATTACATAAACCTCTAAAAACATATCTGTTAATAAATGTTTTTTTTATTCCTTCTAACAAAGTCCTTTTGTCAGCATATATTTTTTTTACCTCGAACATTGCTTGGTTTTAAAGTAGTAATTTACATAACCAGCTGCTGGTTTGACCTCTCAAATGTTTCTAATTTCTAAAGAAACTGAAAAATGTGATATTTAATGTGGCAGCTTTAATTTTTCCATACAACTATAAGGTTTTAGTACATTTAAAAAAAAATACAGCCTCAGATCTGAATGGAGATAAAAGAACATATAACAATTTATCTATTGCCTAATTTGCAATTGAGATTTTTCAACAACAAAAAAAAAGATCCCTGCTCATCCCCGCATCCTCATGCACAGAATAATCAGAAACGGTTCTTTATTATGATTACTTTTTGCTACAGCACATACACTAAGTGAGAGTTGCTGATGTAAATAATTATTTCCAAAAAACATCAATTACTTTATTTCTGTAGATTAGGGTTAGGTGAGTTTATTTTGTTTTTGTAATTTAAATTTTCTTAACTCAGGCTACGACTGGGACCTTAGTCTCAATTTCGTACTATATTATTTGTAAATATGTGCTGGTATGACCATAAAACTTGTTTTAGAGATAGACTGAAGAGATGCTGGGATGTGTCTGCTAGCTCTCCAGCACACACTTTCAGTACCCTGGGATTTATGTTATCTGGTCCTCTGGCCTTGTGCGTGTTCACTCTGGAGAACTGCTTCCTTGGAGAACCCAGGTTCAAGCCCCGTTGATGGGAACAAAAAATATACAACTTATGGCCCCTGAGCAAGGCCCTTAACCATAGTTGCTCCCTGGGCATCCAGAATAAAGGCAGCCCACTGCTACTTGTCTAATTAGTGATGGGTTAAAAGCAAATGACAAATTTCAGTGTGTATACTGACGAATAAAATGAGTATTATTTATTATTATTATCTTTCTGATGCACTTGTGCTGCGTGGTGAATTTCTCCCCTTAATTTTCTTTTTCCTTTAGGTTTGTGCCATTGTGTCTTTCCGCTCTGCCAACCTGATAGCTGCTGCACTTGCTGGCATCCTGATAAGGTTGAAGGAGAACAGAGGAGTAGGACGACTCAGGACCACCGTGGGCATCGACGGCTCTCTGTACAAGATGCACCCACAGTGAGTGTGTTGATTTGAAGTCTCAGCTCTTTATCACTATATATATGTGTGTGTATATGTGTGTGTGTATATATATATATATATATATATATATATATATATATATATATATATGTGTGTGTGCATGTATATACACTTAAAATAACTAAGATTTGTTGCCAGGTGCTGGAACGTTAACTGTTAACGTTAACATATGATGATGTTTCTAGCTTCTTCATCATCAGCATGCCTGATAATGTTTACAGGACAGCATAATTGTTTTATGAAGGGTTCATAGTTCAACAATTAACATTTCTTATCCATTTCAGGTATGCCCGTCGTCTTCATAGAACAGTCAGACGTTTGGTCCCTGACTGTGATGTTCGATTCCTGCTTTCAGAAAGCGGCAGTGGGAAGGGTGCTGCCATGGTTACAGCGGTGGCCTACAGACTCGCTGAACAATCCAAACAAATTGCACAAATACTTTCCGAATTTCGCCTGACAAATGAACAGCTGCTTGAGGTGAGGACGGAATGATACGATATCAAAGTATATCAGTGTGTCAGCACAGTATTTAGATAACTCCAATAATGAAAATATTCATTATGACTCCAGGCAAAGGAGAGAATGAGGACAGAGATCCAAAATGGCCTTTCAAAGAGCACTCAGGACTTAGCTACTGTCAAAATGCTGCCAACATTTGTACAAGCCACACCTGATGGCTCAGGTAACACACTCACAGATGCACACACGAGCAACCTGAAAATATGCAGCATAATTTTTGACACATATTGGGAACAGAGGACTGCCAAGGTCATTGCGGAGTTACACAATTTTATTATTTTAAATGAATTATCTGAAACTTTGCCCTTTCATGGAAACATATGCTTGATTGCGTGGGGTGGAAAAGCTTGATTTTATTTTGCAATTTCACATAAATTTCCGATGTTCAAATTCCGTGTTTTAAATCCATGAAGACTTCCTCTGACATTCCTGTGCAAGTAATTTTTTGTAGATGTTGGTTTTTTGGTACCTGGTTATGTATTCATCTGTCTGTCTTTGCAATTAGAGCACGGTGACTTCCTGGCTTTGGACTTGGGGGGAACCAACTTTAGAGTTCTCTTGGTCAAGATTCGCTCTGGGAAGAGGAGATCAGTGGAGATGCACAACAAGATCTACGCTATTCCTCTTGAAGTGATGCAGGGTACAGGAGAGGAGGTGAGATCCACCAGACGTGTAACCTTTTATTTCCAAGTTCAACTGAATGGATTTGTGCAATGAAAGAATGACCGACAGAAGAATAAGTGAAAAGCCACTGGAGATGGTACAGCAAGGATTAAGATAGGTAGGTAGGAGGTTGTAGCATGATGCTTGCCTATTCAGATGTAGGTAAATGAGATAGTAGCTGGGAGGGAGGTGAATAGGTTGAAGGTAGACAAACGGAGAGGGTGATTGGTTGAGATTAGGATTTAGTTAATTAGCTAACTTCCGTGAACTGATTGAGGCTAATCTGCTTTTTCTCTTTGAGCTTTTCCCCTTTGCTCTCACTTATTAGGTAGGCCAAGAAATCTAGTACAAATTTCCCCACAGGGTTTTACTTCGTGATACAGTCTTAAGCGGGGTACACACACATGGATTTTATTTATTTTTTTATCTGAAGAAATTTTTCTCTATAGAGATCCCACACACGAAGATAAAACAAGTCAGGCATTTATCGCACTGTGGTGTGCGCCGATAATCTCTGCACAGAGCACCAAACAAACAACAGTCCGTCCCGCAGCCGGTCAAGAATCTCGTCCTCCAAACCAGAAATCTTTCCTGATCAAATGTGATCTAAGAAAAAGAAACAAAATAGAAACATAGCATAGAAACATAACAACTGGAAAACGCAACAGGATGGAAGAAGACATACAAGATGAGGAAATGATGGTGGTCTTAGGACTTTTGTGTTTGGAAAAACCAGAAAAAAGAAAAGACTATGGAAACAATCCCAGAGACCGCGTGAACACAGACTTTATAGTCTACTGAGTGAGCTCAGGGTGATTTGTTGTCAGTCGCTAATGGAAGGTGCCATTAGCCTGAAACAAATGTGGCAACATCAAGAAAAGACATTGTGCATGTTCAGTTGTGTTAATGCCGGCTCGCTCTCTTGATTGGCTACATTCTGTTCCACGTCACAATCTTTGTCGGCTGTCCCCACACACATGAAGATTATTTGTCGTAAATATTGAATAAGTTTAATACCTGAGATTGTCGGCCCCGACCTGTTTCGGAGCCGATTATCGGGACAAATTCAATCTTAACACACCTCAGACCACAGGATAATCTGATTGGATAATCTGATTGTAAGACTTAAGATAGTCTGAAGTTGCTCGGGAAGGGAAAATAGGGACAAAAACAGCCCGATAATCTTTATATGTGTAGCCCGCTTTAGACATAATCTAGTGACTGTTGTTATACGTGGCGTTTTTAATCACTGCTTTAAATCAAATTTGATTTTCTTTGGCTGTTTTCGGGTGCTTCATCCCATCTGTGTTATGAAAGCTGCACCATGTGCAACAATTTAGTTTCAACAAAATCTTGATTTACCACAATGTTACATTTTAAAGTTTAAAAATGAATTACTAATCGTGTTGGACATTGGGCCTACCCTTTTCAGAAAAAGTTGATACGATTTCCTGACATATTAATTAAATAAATACATTATGCTTAAAATATCACATTAATACAATAACAAAGCTCCCTTTAAACCATATTTACATGTCTGCACTCAGCAGTTGGTTTTAGACTATGCAGATCGCATCTCAACTCCAGCCGCCCCCTTTACTGTGGGGCGTGCTTCTCTGCATACCCTGCTAGAGCTTTGTAGGGCTAAGTGTAGCCGGACAGCAAATGCAGCACGATGCAAAAGTGGGTGAATATAAATACTTGAAAGCTGGATAATTCTACTCTGATCTGGCTCTGTAAATCTGACCAGGTCACCACATTATATATTTTCAGACTGAGGCAGCCGCAAACAGAAGAGACTGTGACAAAGCTTGAGTGTTTATTCTTACCATACTTCAAACATCTAAGTTTGTCTTGTTTTTTTTTGTTTTTTCCAAATATATCTCCTTTAGATGCAGGCAGTGCAGAATGTGTGATTTAGAAGCCAATTTACTGCATAATTTAACATATTTCTTTCTCCTCTTCCAGCTGTTTGATCACATTGTGCACTGTATCAGTGACTTTCTGGACTACATGGGGATGAAGAACGCTCGTCTTCCATTGGGCTTCACCTTCTCGTTCCCCTGTCAACAGACTAGTCTGGATGCTGTGAGTATCCTATATTTTCTTTCTGTCCTGCACACTGTTCAGCCTAGTGGTTCAAAAGTGCATGAAAATGTCATATGATATGTGGACCTTGTGTGTGTTGGTCTGCAGGGCATCTTGGTAACATGGACCAAGGGCTTCAAGGCCACAGACTGTGAAGGAGAGGATGTGGTGGGACTGTTGAGGGACGCTATTAAGAGAAGAGAGGTAAAATATGAACAGCATCCTTTAGTCAATAATGGCATAGTGCAGAATGAAAACCGTAACATCGTATTGTCTGCTGTTCCTCTAGGAGTTTGACCTGGATGTAGTGGCCGTCGTCAACGACACTGTGGGAACCATGATGACCTGTGCCTACGAAGAACCCACCTGTGAAGTTGGACTCATTGCTGGTTAGTTGACATCAAATTCACTCTCTTTGTTAGAGACTCAGTTTTCTGTGTGTTGTCCACTTAATGTCTGGCTCTGATTGCAGGTACCGGCAGCAACGCCTGCTACATGGAGGAGATGAAGAACATTGAGCTGATCGATGGCGACGAGGGGCGGATGTGTGTCAACATGGAGTGGGGGGCTTTTGGAGACAACGGTTGCCTTGACGACATTAGGACAGAGTACGACCGTACTGTGGACGAATTATCTCTCAATCCAGGCAAACAAAGGTGCTGCATAAACACAAAGTTGTTTAGTTCATTAAAGTTTGAAACATCCTTTATTTTAAGTTTGAGTCATATCCTGATGACTTGCTTGATATTTAAAGAGATGGATTTATTTGCATCATTCACAATATGCATATTTTTTTTAATTTTCTTATTTTAGATATGAGAAAATGTGCAGTGGCATGTACCTTGGTGAGATTGTGCGGAACATCCTCATAGACATGACGAAGAAAGGATACCTGTTCAGAGGACAGATTTCTGAAACCTTGAAGACCAGAGGCATCTTCGAAACAAAGTTCCTCTCACAGATAGAGAGGTAAAAAGTCTAGAAAAAAGCTGTGTTGAAAAAATAGACTGGACTTTCTGTTTCTCATGACGCCAAGCTGTGGAAAGTTACGACATTAGAGGCATTAAAGCAGCTTCCCTCACTGAGCAGAATACCTCAGTTATATTCTGACAGCAGGGATACTTGGAAATCCTGTAGAAGCATCAAAACCATCCAATAATTATCCAACATGATGAGCACCGGTTGTGTTACAGAGACGTCTGATACATCCTATATGCCACATTTGTTGTATGCCGTCCCGTTCAGTGTTTGGTAACTATGTTAATTAGGTTAGGAGCCTAATTAAAAAACAAAATGTATGAACAGCCTAAAAGTCAATACAGCCTTAGCTGCCTGGTTTGTCTCACAGGTGACCTGCTCTCCAAAGCTCAGCTGCTAAAAGCTTCAACCATCACTGGGTCTCATACTCTCGTACAGTGATTACTTATCTGTTAACATGACTAATAAGAGTGTAGGTTAGTAAAAGGAAAATTACATTTCCAAGGACTGTTGCTAAATTGGATCACCATCTCATCCTTATATGCAGAGTGGTGTTGCAGGGACTGGTACCAGCCGGCTAGCACGATAACTTCAGTAGATACTCTGCTGCATGACTTTCTTAGACAAAACAGCTGCTGTTTCTTCACGCTTTTTTAATATGTCAAACTCTTAAAACTGACACGTTCTGTTCTGTGCTTTTAAGCCTCAGTCTTTTGTGTCTGCTTCTCCAGTGACAGATTGGCTTTGCTGCAAGTGAGGTCCATCCTGCAACACTTGGGGCTGGACAGCACCTGTGATGACAGTATCATTGTCAAAGAGGTAAGACCGATGCAAGAACTTGGGCAGAACAGAGCTCAGTGGTCAAACACTACAAATAAATCATCTAGTAGCTGTTTCAGTCTCAATCTTACACATTCTCACGTCGACTCTGAGGAACAGATAAAGATCATTTATCATTCCTTCTTGTTATCTTATCAAAGACAACAAACAATGTGACTACATCTGTATTCTGTTTGTATTCTGTTTTGCAGGTACAATGTGTGAAGTTTTGCAATAATGATAACGTTTGTATTGTTAGGTGTGTGGAACCGTGTCCCGCCGTGCAGCTCAGCTGTGTGGTGCAGGAATGGCAGCTGTGGTCGATAAGATAAGAGAGAACCGTGGACTGGACCATCTTAACATCACCGTAGGGGTTGACGGGACACTTTACAAGTTACATCCACAGTAAGTTAATCATTTTTAATCCAGCATTTATTGAATTAAAAAAAACACATGTGGCTTGACCAGCAGTGGTTCAGGGTAGAGCTGGGTATCGATTCAAATGTTAAGAATCGATTCGATTCTGATTCTTAAGATTCAGAATCGATTATCACCATTTGATTCGATTCGATTCGATATTGATTTTAGTTAGTGTTGCCTGGATTATGAGTAAAATAACTATATAAATAATAATTTCACAATAATTATTGTGAAACAACTAAGAAATAAATAACTCAAATAGGCATTTCAATATCCATTTAAAGTGCAAAAAAAGGAAGAAATTGCAACAGCTCAAGCAGTAAACAAATTATTTTAGCTCGTCTGATTTATTCTGTCACCAGACACACAGCTTGCCATGAAGCACCCGGCATTTTTCAGGTATTTCATGACAAACCGTGTCCGATAACAAAGAAACCAAACAAGCTATAGTAAATATAGATAATATGAACTTCATTGAACTAATATAACATTTAGAAATTTAAGCTGAAATGTCCAGCATTTTCTCTAAAGAAAAGTTCATTTAGTTCAGAAGTTTTCAAAACTACTTGGACTACTGGGATTAAAGTTCACCAGGCGAAAATGTAATGATGAAAAAAAAACAAAAAAACAAAGATGTAATCAAAAAAAAAAAAATCGATCTTTAGACTTACAAATCGATTTTTAGAAATTAATATGAGAATCGATTTAGAATCAGAGAACCGATTTTTTTCAACACAGGCCTAGTTCAGGGAGAGGATGGCAAACCCAGACCTTCCTCTGCACCTTTACATCTCATTCACCTTTGTTTTTGTTTTGTAATTCTCCATCCAAAATTAAGTCAGATTTCTTTTTTCTGTCCAGTTTCTCTCTGATCATGCACCAGACTGTTAAAGAACTGGCTCCTCAATGTTCTGTCAACTTCCTGCTGTCGGAGGACGGCAGCGGGAAAGGAGCTGCACTCATCACAGCAGTGGGCTGCCGGCTAAGGCAGGAGCTGAACAGTAATTAGAAAACCTCCGTCTGACAGTTATCTCCCCACTTCTCCAACTCCCCGTCCTCCTGTTCTCTGCTACTGTCTCCTTTTCTTCCGAAACAAACCAGCTCACTCAACACATCACACTCGGGTAGCTACTTTCTCTGTGGCTCCAAGTAAAGGAGTCAACTTTCCTTGTTGTGTTAGTAATAAGATTATTTTTTAACTGTAAAGCACCAAGTCTGTTTGGTGTTTTAAATTTTTATGATCTTAGTGGACAAACTTTTCACTGGGAGGAACCATCAATCCATCCGTCCATCCATCCATCCATGTTCTAAACCCGTTTGATCCTGTACAGGCTCACGGGGGTCTGCTGGAGCCTTTCCCGCTAGGAAGAACCAGCTCCGGTTTTGGAAAAAAAAAAAGAAAAAAAAGACAGAGAGCAATTTCACACATTCTTGTAATGATTCTCCGTCTCCATCTGGAGGATTTATCTGGCTACTGCGGTCAGTTACACTTCTCCCAGGACATAAGTTGCAGCATAAAACCTTAAGGTTTGATTCAACATATTCAGAACAAGTTTGGATATGAAAGTGTTTTTTTTTTTAGACGGAAATGTGTTTGAAAGGGTAAAAGATGGTGTATAAATGTGATAATCAAAGAGAGATGAAAGGGATTTTTTTTTTCTTAAAGCTTTTTAATATCTTACCCAGATATAATACAATATATCATATTCGGTTGTTATTTATTTTGATTGTATTATGGGAAGTGTTTAAATATTAGTGTTACTGTAAATCTGCACAGAGGAAGCCACTTGCTACATTCCCTCAGATACTATTTGCTCTGCACCTTCAGAGGGAACCTGCACTCTGACTTGATCAGGAGGAAATTTCCTTTTCAAATGTTGGCTGAATGTGTAATATACAAGAAAAATCTTTATTTTTATCTGTTCTCTATTGTGAAATACTGAATGTTCTGTTATCGGTACTAATCACAACTGTTGATAAGTTGTTGTTATATCAAGTTCTTGCTACGCTCTTCACCGAGGTGACTCCATAAAACATGAGGGTGATGCTAAAATGGAAGTGAGCAGAGCAACAAAAGCCAAACTGTGCAGAAATGTTAAAACACTGCAGCAGCTGAGACTTTAAGAATGTTAAACATTTTGGCGGAAAAAAAAGATAAATCCCTATACTAAGTGCCCATAGAGTACCTGTATGCTTCCAAAATCTCAAGAGGGCATTTAGTTATGCCTCGTTCATTCAAATTCATGAATATTTATTTTTCCTGGCTAAAATGGCTAAAATCAAAGAACATAGATGATCACCATAAATAAGCTTAGGATTTGAAGTCAAAGGGAACTATCAATGTAGAAGCTGATTTTTTTTTTTTCTTTTTAATTAATATTAGAATATTTGGATCTTTTTAAGAGAAAAAAATATCTGCACTGATGTCAGAGAGAACAGGGTGCTCTGACTGGCAGGTGTGGTGCATGCATGAATCTTTGCCACATTTTCCCATTGATTTAACCAGTACCCAGAACTGTCTGGACAGAGAAGGCCGGGTTCTGCAGGGTGTCCAGATCTGTGCTGCCTTCACATCCTCTGCCTGAAAACCGACCCCATCACCTGAGACACCTTGATCCCTTGCATTTGTACCAGACTGTAATGGTCCAACACATCAATTTGTCACTCAATAAAATCTAACTTGTGTCCAGCTTATGTTGTATTTGTCATTTGCAGTGGAGACTTTTAACTAATGTATTTAAAGTTCTGTATGTTGATATGAATAATGTGTCCAGTTAATATTCAGGTGCTTCAGACAAGTCATCTGCAGCACCGGAACTACGATCTGTCTGTAACAGGAAACAGTTGAGGTCTGCACAAAATGTAACTTGAATTTTATTGTAATATATATAGATGATGTACTGTATACTACAAATATGCCTCTTGTACACCAATATTTGGCCCAAATAAGACAAAAGGTATTCATATTTAGTGATGGGAGTTTTGTCAATTACGGGATAATTTACAAGTGTTGCAATGCTTGGGAGTACAATACTTTGGTGTTTGGCTGGCCCCAAGGCCTGACAAAGTGTAAATACAAGTAATTGGGTAGTTGTACAGAAGACCTCCAGCCATCTGACTCTATTCACTCAATTAAAATATGTCTTCTGTGCAGTTCAGCCTGTTGTCCACCTAAGATATATATATATATATATATATATATATATATATATATATATTTTTTATACCCCCACCACTTCCACTTCTACTGATGGAAATGGTCTTGGTTATTTGTAGGATCTAGTCTATGCCACATCCATGACCAGAATAAAAGCTGCTGTATATTTCAATTATACCTAAATACATAATTATAGTTACTAATTTATGATTTATGTAACTGAGTTTTCCAGTTTGATGGATATAAAGCAAAACTTTATTTGAGGAAAAACAACTTTTTTCCCCATTTGTTGATGTGTGGGCAAGTGTTTGTTAATTTGCATTAATCAGGTGACCTTCGGAGAGCCAGGCAAGTCACGTGATTCAGTTTTTAGGGGTTTTTTTTCCTGTTAATTGGCATCGTGTCACGTTACGCTCTAGAACAAAGTCCAGCAATGCCTCTGTTCAACTAAAGTGTACTAGTATTATTGGTGCGTTATGTGATATAACGATAATATGGTAAATGCGATGCATTTAGTATCTGAGTGAACTGTTTGTTTTTTTTTAAAACATGAATTTCAATCAATTTTCAGTGAATAAAAAGAAAAAATAAATATACAATATGGAGAACATGGAAAGCGTAAGTAAACGGAACCTGTTGATCACCAGAGCCCCAGTACAGGGGTCTCTGGTGATTTGAGAGCAGAAGCCGGACAACAGGCTGGTAAGTAAAGGGTAACGAGCTGTGCTTCATGCCATATTGACGGGAGTTGTAATGTTCCCAATAGATTCACATAAACCAAAACGTAACTCTCATTACAGCACCACCTTAGAGGCCTAACAAGGAAATTACAGTTTCAGAGATTGAGTCCAAATCTACATAACTTCTAATTAATGCTTTTAACAACAAACAAAAGTGGCAGCCCTTGCCATTTCTTGTCAAAGATTGTTTTGTGTCATAGTTATCACCTCAGATGTCCACAAAATGCTTGAAAGTTTAAGAAAAATGATTTTTTTCATAATACGCCTCTATTTCTACTCAGCATCAGGTTTAGGGTTAAAGTCAACCCTGTGAGAGAAAGAGTTGCCATTCCTCGAATGACCACCGGTCGGTGGCCCCAAACAAATGACCCTCAGTGCAAAATGTCCAATATATAGCACAATTCATGCACAAGCAACTCAAAGTGCTTTACATAAAATCGTCCCAATAGGCTTCTTGAATTACAATCAACATCATACAGAACACAATAAAAACATTAACAGTAAGATTATAAAATAAAGTTAAAAATTAAAATAGAAATAAGAAATAAAAGCTAACAGTCAATAAAAAGTGCTGCGGTTTAGCATCAGTTAAAAGCAGAAGTAAACATAAGGGTCTTTAGCTAAGTTTTAAAAATAGGCAAAGTTGGGTCTTCCGGGAGCTTATTCCAGCTATATGTGGCATAATAGCAGAAAGCGGCTTCGCCATGCTTTGTTTTGGTCCTAGGAACAGTTAGCAGACCAGTCCCTGATGACCTAAGAGGTCTAGGGGGTTCATAGTGTAGAAGCAGTTCAGAGATGTACTTTGGGCCTGACCCATTAAGAGATTTATACACTAGTAGCAGTATTTTAAAGTCTATTCTATGACACACTGGTAGCCAATGCAGAGATTTAAGAACTGGTGTAATGTGTTCAGCTTTCTTGGTTCTTATTAAAACTCTAGCAGCAACATTCTGAATGAGCTGAAGTTGTTTAATAGCTTTTTTAGGGAGGCCTGAGAAGAGAGTAGTCTAACCTGCTAGAAATGAAAGCATGAAAAAGTTTTTATAGGTCTTGTTTGGACATATAGCCTCTAATTCTTGCTATATTTTTCAGATGATAAAAGGCAGATTTTCTTATAGATGATGTGGGAGTTAAAGTTCAGATCAGAGTCAATAATAACACCAAGATTTTTTACCTGGTCCTTTGGCTTCAGAGATAAGGATTCAAGATGTGCAGTAACTTTGCGCCTTTCTTCTTTAGCACCAAAGACAATTATCTCTGTTTTGTCGTTATTTAGTTGGAGGAAGTTCTGGCACATCCAGTGATTTATTTGCTCGATGCACTGACACAGTGAGTCTATGGGAGCATAGTCATCCGATGAGAGGACTATGTATAATTGGGTGTCGTCTGCATAGTTATGGTAAGCTATTCTGTTTTTTTTTTTCAAGTGGGAGCATATAGAGATTAAATAAAACAGGGCCTAGGATTGAACCTTGGGGAACCCCATGTCATATTGGTTGGGTCAGATGTGTAATTGCCGATGGAAACAAAGTAGTTCCTGTCTAGCAGATAGGATCTAAACCACTCTAAGACCGTGTCTGAAAGCCCAACCCAGTTTTCAAGTCTGTCCAGTAAAATTTCATGGTCAACGGTTTCAAAAGCAGCGCTAAGATCAAGTAGTACTAGAATTGAGATTTTGCCTAGATCAGTGTTCATTCGGATGTCGTTTATAACCTTAGTGAGCGCGGTTTCAGCGCTATGATGGGATCGAAAACCTGATTGGAAATTATCTAGGAAGTCTTTAGAGGTTAAGAAGTTGTTGAGTTGTTGGTAGACAATAAACAAACATATTTTATAACCTGGTTAAAAAAACACATCTATTTCAAATCACAGGTTTTCTTTTTGTATCGCATCAGGTATCACATCAGGTAAAATTACATTAAATAAAGTTTTGTGTGTGTGGACCTGCAGTCCCGCCCTGTGATCATCCCATTGCTTGCTTCCACCTGTCTGTACAGATGTCTGTTGGACGCCTACTGACATCCTGGCCTGCCATCCCGTGCTCTGACCACCTCAGTGTCTGCTGTCTACATCTGCTTACATAGTCATCCGTATCGTGCACCAGTTAGCCATTGTGTCTGTTCTCTCTTTTCCTGCTCTGCAGCTGGCCTTCAGCAGGAGGGCCCCCCTTAGGATCCAGGTCCTACTCAAGGTTTTTCCTCTCCTAAAGGGGAATATTTTCTTGCGACTGTTGGTCTTAAGGCTTTAATCCCACTAGGGGAGTTTTTACCTGTCATTGTTTATGTTTATATAATAATTGCTCAGGGGTCATGTTTTGGGTCTCTGGAAAGTGCCTAGAGACAATTTGTCTTGTAATAGACATTATATAAATAAAAATGAATTAAACTGAATACACAAAAGTATAATGTTGTTACTGTGTGTACTTACAAATCAAACATTGACATCAATCTAAACTTTTGTCAAGATTCTGTAATCATGGCAGGCTACAGAACCTAAAACATGACAATTTTCTAATTTATATTTAAACGTATACAATATATTGTCATAAATATGCTCAGATAAACATAAATTAAACAAAATATGGACCCACGTAAGAACAGCAAATAGTAAAGTGAAAAGATGAGTGTTAAAAAAATACATTTAATCACGTTTCTAAACTTTAATATGGTTTCTCATATAAAAAGTTGGATTATTTTTATCAGTCATATAGTTCTATTGGTTTTTTACATTTTGCATTTCTGTACATTAATTCAACAAAGATGCCTGTAACGTGTCACATCACTTTCTAGCAAACATGCATGATGAAACGAGAGATTTGTGACTTCAGTTAATCCTTCAAGAAAATAATCATTGGAAAATGTCAGACATGTAATCATGACTTCATCAGAGACAAGTCAAATGTGATGTTACAAATCATAATATTTAAATGTGATGCTTTGCTGAAAAAACAGTGCACAAAATGTTTAACCTGAAGCTTGAATAAGATCATTATAGATGTTGATGAGATCAGTCATAATTTTATTTCAACCCAATATCTGAATGATTTTAGAAACGACACCTTGCCCCCCGAGGACTGTTGAATCAGGGTAACAATCTTACAGGAAAGAGTGACAGAATATTTGAGGATAACAAGGTGCATGAGCTGCATTGCTCCATGTGCGGCTGCAGAGCGGAGACTCTACTTTCAGGAGTCCAGCTGTTTTCATGCTGTGCTGCATAACTGCAGTGTCACTGCATGTGTGGTTCAGCTGTGAGGATACTGGGTCAGGGCAGTGTGGGATTACTGTGTGGGTGTGTTTTAGTGTGTGTGCCTGTGTGACGTCGCCCTCAGATGGTAACGTTCTAACATCCTAATCCCTCACAGATTAGCTACTGTTTTAGCCTACTCCTGCAGACAACTTTCTCTGCTTTCCCATCCTGTACTTTACATTTCTGAATACATTTCCTTCCTTTACTCTCTCTGTTTTGAGGATTTTGCTTTGCTGACATGATTTCTTTCTCTTTAATATTCAGTTTCATTCCTCTGTCATCATCTTCAACTCAACATCTAATCTGTCATGAATGGATTAGCATGTGCTGATCATTGCACTGCTCAAACCCCAGTGCAGTATCGTCAGATCAGTAGTGTCAGATTACGATGCCGTCTATAAACACAAACACTTAGTAGAGAGCCGTAAAAATGTATATTTTGTAACCAATGGTAGCACACTGTCTTTACTTTTCTTGATCTAATAAATCTTTAAAACTTTCACAATTTTCAGGTTGTTTTTTTTTCTTTCAACTTCCTGTCAGGACCATTAAAGTACCAGGCAGGCAGGTAGACAGACAGACAGACACAGGTGAGCAGGCAAAGCTCTAGTCAGACAAACAAAGCAGACAGAACCCCTAAAATGGCACACGTGCACATACACACATGCGCGAGACGGAGAGACTGTTGATCACAAGGACAGAGAATTAGCTCAGAATGACTGAACAGAGTATTTATTGTTTTTATTGTTCTGAGATGTTGTCAGCAGCATTCCAGTCCTCCTCCTGCCTTTCAGTACTGACATAGTGCTCACTCACCCCTACACACACACACACACACGCACGCACGCACACGCACATGCACACACACACACTTACATATCCATGACTTCAAAGGATATACTTCACACTTACATTCATGACTTATTTTAACCGTCACCATGACTGTTTCTTTTTTAACACCACCAAAACAAAGATTTACCTTCAAATTCAATTTACCTTTTGTACCTCATTAAGAGACAAATTCACCACTTTGTGGTTGTGTAAACATATTCAGGTCCTCTTAATATAACAATTATCTTCTTTTTATCTTCCTCCCCATCACTTAATTATCAAAACTGCATGTTTAGTCCTTATTCTTCATGCAATGGCACTCTCTCCCTAAAGCAAAGTTTTTCAAAAGGTTTTTGCGGCAAGTTTTTCAAAAAGGTTGTTCAAGTTGTATGGAGCATCACATGGGTCCCTTTAAAACTGGTACTTTCTTAGCTAAACTAACTAACAAAAACAAACACTTAAACTCAGAGTAGTGAACTGCAACTAATTGTAAGAAATCAGAGTTTGTCTGAAAGTAAAAGAGAAAATATAAGCGTTAAGATCAGCGTGATCACACTCAAACAACTGCAGCCTTTTAATAGTCCACTGTGGTCACGAAAGGCCGACGATAAGATTATTGCATAGTCTCACATAAGGTGCTAACCGTGAGCAGGCTGCAGGATGTGAATTTTGGTTTATTTTACTTTCCAAACCAAGCACTCAGCCCTGATAGAGAACAGTGTAATCAGTGCACGGACAACACAAACATGTGACCACGCAGCTGTGTGTGACACTCTTTTCTCACAGTGTAGTAGTGACTAGAGAGTGGAGAGCTCTGATTTGAGATACTGAAAAAGAAGAAAATAGGTCCAAAAGACCTGTATATCTTCCAAAGAAGTTGCATTTTTATTGTAATTTATGTGATTATTGCAGACAAACAGCTGTTGAACAAAAAGGAAAAATGTATCGTGGAAAACAAGAAAAGTTGTGTATGACGAAAAATGACATGACAAGATTTACAGACAAGTGGAACTTAATATACCCTGGAGATCAGGAAATAACATCCATCCATCCAACAAGCCTAACCTAGCCTCATGGGATGAGAAGTGACCAGTCCATCACAGAGGGTACTTTCTTTAAATAAGTTATCCTGAGATCTTATCCATAAGAACATAAATAAAGGAAATCATTCTCAAGATTAATGTAAAAATCCATTAATCGAGTTCCTAAATAATTTATTAGGGACAGCAATACAGTTACTGGCTGCGATGCTTCCGTCTTCCATCCACAATGTTGTTTCAGAGAAGACAAATGGCAATATGACATTTTCTCAAACCAGCTCAGGAAGTTAGCTGCAACTAGAACAACATCGTATGACAAAGGATTGTATATCGACAGAAATAAAATACCTTAAAAGCCTAAACCTAAAAACAGACATTATTTTTGGTCACTCAGTCACATCTCCTGCTGTTGTCTGGGTCACAGCAGCAATGAGGGCGGCACCTTTTCCACTGCCTTCCTCTGACGGCAGGAACGTCACGTCACACTGAGGAGCCATGACTTTCACAGTGTTTTGAAGGATTTGAGAGAAACTAGAAAAGGCAGCAGAAGAAAGAAATACGTTTTGTATTGTTAAAAACATTTTAAAGACTGATAATGCATGAAACTGAAGTGACTGCTGCAGGATTCACACAACAAAAACAGTAAAAGTAACTCACTGTGGATGTAGTTTGTAGAGTGCCCCATCTACTCCAACAGTGATGTTCAGATGGTCCAGTTCTCGATTCTCTCTGATCTTATCAACCACTGCCGCCAGTCCTGCCCCACACAGCTGAGCTGCACGACGTGACACTGCCCCACATACCTAACCAACAATGAACACTTTTATCATTATTGCAACAGTCACCAGTCTGTTGGTGCCACAATGGAGTCAGACAATACACCTCCGTAAAGCAGTGAAAAAACATTACTCAACATGAGGTTGCACCATGATTTGCAGCAAGACAAGAAATTACACTTTTTGTTAAAAAGAAAACTTTCAGCACGTCCTCTCAGCCATGTCTTATGACCCAGTAAAAAGTGTGTGATGGTGTATTTTTGTCCCTCTGCTGAAGATTCTCCTTGTTTTTCCTCACATATGTCTCTTTCTTGTTTAATATTTGTTTTTATTTTGATTTGAGGGACATTGATAGGCTGCTACACATTTGGGAAGAGGGTATGTAGACACAAGCTCATAACAACGTGAAGGCACAAGTGAGTAATTATTATAAATTGACAAGAAAAAAATAAGGGGAAACTTGTTTATAATCAAATGTATACTATAACATCAAGTCAGTTAAACTTATATTCTTCTGTCAATTTCCTCCTTATAAAGCATTAATGACATTACATTTCATTACATTTAGAAGACACTTCTAACAGAGGAATACAGTCAAGTCACAGTAACATAGTAGATCACAAAGTAGGTGGAGATAAAAGAGTATTTAAATAAGTGGCGCTAAGATGACATTAAAGTGCAGTTGGGGAAGTTAACCCGTTAAGCTCCAGCTGTTTTTTTGCTGTAGGGTCCCACCTGTCTTCCACCTGAGGGAGTATCTCATTTCCAAACTCCAGGCTGGAATTGAGATACTGTCTGACTGCCTTCCAGCTACAAACTGGGTTGGCTTCATTTTCAATTCATCTTTTGTTTGTGAAAGAAATACCTCTTTGACGATGATGCTGTCATCACAGGTGCTGTCAAGTCCCAGCTTCTGCAGGATGCTTCTGACCTCCAGTAGAGCTAAGTTGTCGCTGGAGAGAGACAACACAAATACACAGATGAGGACGAAAGTAGCTTGAGGTATCACTGGCAGAATTATGTTTATAGGTATGTAAGGATTTATCCATGAATAAGGAAGAAAGCTTTTGTGTCTTAAGATTTGAAACCTGGCCAGCAGTGACAGAGTTTTCCTTACCTCTCTATCTGAGACAGATATTTTGTTTCAAATTTTCCATGTCTTTTCAAGGTTTCTGTGACATGTCCTCTGAACAGCAGACCTCTTTTGGTTAGATCTAGTAATACGTGTCGGACCACTTCACCCAAATACATCCCACTAGTCATCTTTTCAAACCTAAACACACAAAAACACGAATATTATTACTGAAGCCTGAGAAACATACATGTGCAAAAAAGATTACAAGCAAGAGGATATTCACACTAACCAGACATAAAACGTTTAAAACTGCACACGCAGGAAGTATTTCTCACCTTTGTTTTCCAGGGTTGACAGAGTGTTGGTCCACCTCTTTGTCAAAGGCTGTAATGACATCATTGAGAGACCCATCGTCACCCAGACCCCCCCATTCTGTGTTTATACACATCTTTGGTATCTCAGCATCCTCTTCTGTTTTCTCAGCTTGGCAGCAATCCTGCAAAGAGAAAAAAAGAATGCATGGCCAAGTTAACACCCGCGCACCTCATTGGGCCTCCAAACCCTGCGTGCGACCTCCTCTACCTCATCCTCCTGTCCGTCGAGCGTCCCCTCGTCTGTCTCAGTTGTTCCTCTCCTTTGTTCAATCTTCTCAATGTTCTTCAGATCCTCCATGTAGCAAAGGTTAGACCCTGTTCCTGTGATACAGAACCACGGCTGGTTTTTAATATTTCTCAACACCGGTCGACAATCTGGACTCAACTATTCACTCACTTTAAATGAGTGTGAAACATTCAACAAGTACTTTAGATATGTAGCAGGTCATGCAAAACAGCAAAGCATCTCCAAAGAGCTCTTGTTGAATTGGTGTGGTTAGAAACTAAATGAACTGCATTAAATGCTGCTACAAACACATATAAGGACGATGACTGCAAACGTGAACATGTCATTATTACAATCCTGAAGTTTGTACACATTTGTAGGTCATGTTACATACCAGCAATCAGTCCAATTTCACATTGAGGGTCTTCATAGGCGCAGCTCATCATGGTCCCAACTGTGTCATTGACCAATGCCACAATGTCCAGATCAAACTCCTGTAAACATGCACAAACATATGAGCACAGAAACACATCTGCATGTGTTGTTTTATGTGTACTTGTACTTTTACGTTTTTGCAGCCTGTGTTCTCACAAGAACACATACATAGTTTCTTCACTGCTGCTGGTTCATCACTATACTCGTTTCATGGCTGCAGGATCATGTTTTCACTTTCATGACCATCATCAAAAGCACGCTTGCATTGTGACTCACCTTGCGTCTCTTGATGGCCTCTCGCAGCATCTTAACGACATCGTGTCCTTCACAGTCTGTGGCCTTGTAACCTTTGGTCCAGCTCACCAATGTGCCCTGGAGAAAATTACACACTTATTACTTCGATTTGAGTCCGTGCAACTTGTGGCTGCAGAAATCAAATCCGTTGGACAGAACTTGAGCCCAAGACTCATGCTCTGACATCCACACGTACCGTATCAACAGCAGTCTGTTTGCAGGGAAACGAGAAGGTGAAACCTGCAGGGAGGCGAACGTTCTTCATGCCCATGTAGTCCAGGAAGTCACAAACGCAATCTGCTAGGTGGTCAAACAACTGGAAGACGGAACATAGAGACGGAAATGATGTCAATTAAAACACTATTTTATTTTATTTTATTTTAATAATAATAATAATAATAATAATAATAATAATAATAATAATAATAATAATAATAATAATACATTTTATTTATATAGCGCTTTTCAAGGCACTCAAAGACGCTTTACATTTGTAACAAAACACATAGTACAATTACAATACACAGGACAGTACATAAGGACACAACATGACACAGGACATTAATCACACATTAATTTTATTTTATTTGCAGCCTTAAATATATTTCATGTTTCCAAAGTGATCAATCAAATCAAATGTCAGTGGAAACACATCTGTGGTTCATGACTTGGAAAAATCTAATCGGTCTGACAGATTTGAATATGCCGGTAGGCCATGTTTCTTACCTCCTCTCCAGTTCCCTGCATTATCACCAGGGGAATGGTATAAATTTTATGATAAAGTCGAGACGTCTGTCCTTTAAATGTAACAAGCAGAGCTCTGAAGTTGGTTCCTCCCAGATCCAAGGCGAGGTATTTGCCACGCTCTAGAAAAACAAACCAAATAAAATGGTATTGAGATTGTACTGTTTTCATATTCATAATTGACTTTGGATGGGTGTTTTTTTTCCTCTTTGGAAGAAAACTGGAATAAACTGTGACAGTGAACTTGTTTATTGTATATTGATCATTTGGCATGTGTGTTTAACTGAGGTATATAGTCAGTTTTAGTTCCGTACGTGTGCCGTCAGGTGTGTGGTACACGTAAGAAGGCAGCATCTTGATCGTAAAGGGACCCTGACTCTTCAGGCCGGCCTCCAGTCCTGCCCTCATCCTGGCCTTCACCATCTGGAGCTGATCATGGCTCAGTGTGAAGGCGGAGAGCGTCTCTTTCACCTGGAAAACAGAGACACTGCAATTTAATGAAATCCACTCATGTGCCGCTGTGAAGAGGACATCAAAAAAACGTCACCTTTCGACTCTGTGCAGCCAGACGCTGAGCAACCGCTGTTACCAGGGCAGCGCCTTTGCTGCTGCCGCCGTCCGAGAGAACAAATCTAACTTGACACTCAGGAAGCAACTGCCGAACCACTTTATGGAGACGTTTAGGATACCTGAGAAAAAAAAGCAACAACAAATTCATTACCACTGTACTTAAATTTTTCAGTTCCAATGCAGCATATTATCAATAATACAGTATTCAAAATTATACTGAGTTCTGGGTCTGCGATGACACATTACACAGTATATCTGAACAGCTGACAGATTTTCAGAGTCAGGGAACCCCAAACAAAGGGACAGAGTTGTAAAGTGCACATTTAAACACTCAATATTTGCACTAAAGCAGAATCTGCCACATTATCTCACTGTGAAACAGAGAACCGTATTAATGTTCAACACAAGAATGTGAATTACACTTATATTTCCACAATAACGTACTGAGGGTGAGTTTTGTACACGGTTCCATCCACGCCCACAGTTATTCTTAAGTCCCTTATATTCCTGTTTTGTTTGATTCGGGTTAAGACGGCTGCCAGTCCCGCAGCCACCAGGTTTGAGGACCTGAAGGAGACTATGGTGCTGACATGTTGAACAGCAATGCAGTCGTCCGCCGACGGGGTCAGATCAAGCTGCATCAGAAGGTCTATGGTGTTTTTCAAACCGTGTCTGTACCTGAGAAGGAAACAGATTCATAGCTTGTTACAGTTGTTTAGACTGAGATGGTGTGACAAAGAAATAGCGAGCTCTTACTCCTCCATTGCTGCCACATGTGCAGTGGTTATTTTCCCTTTGGTCCTCAGGGCATCAGAGATGTTTCCATCAAACAGCAGTCCGAGTTTAGCCATCTTCAACACAATCAGCCTCACCAACTCCCCCAGATACATCCCACTGACCATCTTCTCAAAACTACAATTACGGGAAACAAGTGGGAAAAGAGACAGGGGGTTGAGATGTGCCCCACCTGCTGTGCACCAGCATAAAAAACGACAAAGCTACTCTCCCTCACATTTGTTTCCCAGGATTGGCGGAGGCTGCATCAACATCTCTGTCAAACTCTGTTATGAAATCATCTAGGGCTCCATCGTCTCCAAAAGCCCCCCACTCAGTGTTCACACACATCCTGCCCTCGTCTCCCGCCACCAGGTCAACATGGCGCCTTTCCTCCATGTAGCATGCGTTGGTTCCAGTGCCTGCACACGCACACAAGAGAATACAAACCAGCATTAATAGAAAGGTTTGGCTGTAGTTATTTACTCTCTGTGTCCGGAGGATAAACTTCTGAATTTAAGTTAAAACATCATGTCCATGTCTCAATCTAACAAACTACTATATACAAGGAACAATGTAAAATGAAAAAAAAACTATGAGGTAAACAGTGCAAAAAAATAATAGTATGGAAGTAGTTTTTAATAAAAATAAAAATAGAATAAAATATAGCTGTTTTAAAAATATTCACAGTACTTTTGCTGAAATATATGATCATAGCATGTAGTAGGATATATGCACAGTTATAATAAAGGTACTATAAAAGACTGGGTCCTTTCTATTTAATTTCCCACTTGACCACCTTTTTTGTTAATGACAAGTATTGAAATCATGAACAAACAAATCTCACACATGTAAATCAATAAACCACTAGAGGGAGCTGCAAAAGTGCCCAATAACGTCCAGATTTTAGACTCTTTCAAGTACGTGGTGATGATGAGACTGGTGCAAGAACTGCATGACTAGTGTAGCTACCAGTATCAGAATAATGACAAAAGGGCCCACTTTAAATACTGGATTTTATAGTTGTCATAATCAAATCCCAAGCTGCAGAGACTAGTGTTAATTATGGAGATACTCACCGATGATGAGTCCTACTTCACAGTATTCGTCATCAAAACCACAGGTCATCATGGTTGCAACAGTGTCATTAACCATAGCTAATACCTCCATGTCCATATCCTGCATCGGGAGATACAGAGTTGTTAACATTACGCTGCAGGATTAAAAATAAATTAAAAAATAACAAGGGGCATGTAGATTGCCCGTATTAAATGAATCATCATAGTTATCATTCTCTCATTCTATTGTTATCAAGCACCAAAAGTTTCCCTGAAGAGAAGCATCAGCTAAATCAGGTTCACAAATCTCAGCTCACCTGTAGGAATATTTAAAAAATGACAAATTCAAATGGACAAATAGTGATGTGGAGCATACTGGCGTCATACCCCAGCTCTGCTGATAGCGTCTCTGAGGACCTGGACCACATCTTTACCCTGAAGGCCTCGAGCCCTGTAATTCTTACACCAGCTTAACAATATTCCCTACAGAGAGGAAACGATTATTTACATACATGTGAAAAGACTGACCCACATCATGAAAGGTGAGGTTTTGATGCAGATGTATTGTTTTACCTGATCCAGGCAGCGATGCTCACAGGGGAAGGAGAAAGTGAAGGCAAGGGGATGTTTCTTCTCCAAACTGATGTTCTTTTCATGCAGGAAGTCCTTCAGAGACTCTGACACATGGTCAAATAGCTGCAGATGAGGAGTTAGATAGAAGAAAGGGGGAAAAAAATTGAAATTTATCATCTTTTCAGTGTACTCATAGTCTTGTTCTTTTACAGTAGGTTCATTTCTCACCTCTACTCCTTTACCAGTTTGCAGCTCTTTTGGTAATGGGTAGATCTTCTCTGCCATCTCCACTTCTCCCTTTTTGATGCCCACGCCCTCTCTCACTTTAACCTGGAGCACCTTAAACTTGGAGCCTCCGACATCCAGCGCCAGAAACTGTCCTTTCTCTGCAACAGTTGGAACAGTGAAACAGATAATGTACCAGCCATAACTGGGCTCCGGATATTTCATCATTATAAGTATATATATTTTCTTATTAATATGATCCATACCTGAGCCATCAGGAGTAGAGCGGACATATGTTGGCAGCATCTTCACAGCTGCAGCTGCATTACTTTCTATTGAAAGCCCCTTCTTCATTTCAGCCTGAAAACGAGCTGAAATGTCACTTAACTGGTCATCTTGGAGACGCATAGCATGCAGGAACCTGTCGACCTGCACACACACAATAGGGTTTGCATGTGAGGGGAAAACAGGGCAACACAGCTCAAGTAGAAAGGAGGTGAAAATATAATAATACAATATTCTCTAAAGTTTCTCAAACTTTTAAGATCAAAGAAATGTCAAAATCCTTTGACTCTCCAAGTCTATGTACATTTAGACGATCCAGTACGCAGTTGGTAACTCAGTTATGTGTGATAAAAGCACAAGTGCTTAGAGAAGCATCTGTTCTTCACTCTTTTTTTATGACAACCATGTTTGCGAACTGCATTGATGAAACGCTTGAATATAGTTGTTTGTATTCTTTCATTACCTCTTTGTGTTTCCATCATTTTATTTTCTTCTCTCTCTGTTTTTTATTTTCTTATTCTATTATCTAATTTGTTTTTATTATCAAGTGAACAGAAGTTAAACATAAAAAGTATTTATATAATTATATATATCAACACAAGCCTCGTAAAGATATAGTAACATAAGGTGCATCCATGTATTTGTTTTTTAGATGTACTCTTTACTTTACTTTTTCTTATTTGTTAATAAATATTCTCTGAGCTATGTTTTGCTTTTTGTAATTACCACATCGGATGTACCATGTCTTTTTAAAGCTTTATTATGCCTTATTAGTTTCATAATTTTAATGCATGTTTCAGGGATTTATAACCCATAGTAAATAATGGTCAGCTGGCTTCCAAATTACAAAAAGTGAAAGTTTGAAAGTCATGCATTAGTAAAAACACTAAGCTTTAAGTGTATCTAGCATATCATATATACTGTATATGCTTAACCAAACTGAGTGTCGTTACAGATTTGTGATTTACTTTATCTCTGCTCATCTTTGAGCATCCACATGATCACCAGAAGTGTGATAACTTTGTCCATGTGAGAGGATGTGACTGTTGAACAACTCTGAACAGAGAGGAGTGAGACTGCCAGAAAATGAGGTTAATCATTGTTCAGGAAAAGATGAGTCGTGCCAGAGTAACTCCTGATTACAGCTCCTTTACCACACGCACACACACACTCCACTACACTTCACGGCCTTGATTTCAGTAAAAGTTAAATATGGGCCGAATATAAATATAACAAACTATATGTTCAATTTCTTGATTAACTGCCATAACGTGTTTGGGGAAAAAAATCTGAAAACCTCAAACAAAGACAATTTTAATTAAACACAGTTTTGAACGTTTGAAGTAATGTTAGTTTGCATGACGTCACCAACGCTGTTAAAGGTGTTGCAGAAGTCTTCCTCACTGGTGTCTGACAGTGTCAGTGTTGAACATACTCTCTAGGTTTCACATTTATATCTCTTACCCTCTTTGTGGGATCTTCTTGGAGTTTGGAGAATAAGAATGAAACGAGATGAGCTGCCAACATCTTGACTTATTATAAAACACACCACCATGAAAACAGCTGCTTCCTGCGCTCTTGTTGGTGTATAACAGCAAACAGACGTCTGGTAGATTAGGATGTATTTCTGTTCTTCTTTATTCTCCCCCGTTCACCGTCTGGTCTTTTTGATCTCAGCGAGTCCACTGTGGTCTGACCAACCTTTGTGCCATCTCAATGATTAACAGGCCAAACCCCTTTCTACCATCATTACCTCTGTCTCACAGCCCATCCCTGCTGTATTTGTAGTTTCACCACACTATTTATTGACTTAATCAGAATCTTAAAAGGTTCTGACGAATCTGAACTACACGTTAGACTCAGACAGGACAAATCAAATCCATAAATGTTTTATATTTTAATTTATAAGGCGCCATCAGTGATGACGTGAAGTAATATGAATAAAATATTGCAAAAATTGTAGTATTTTCTATTTAACCGAGTATATACACATATATACACACACACATATACAGTACAGACCAAACGTTTGGACACACTTCCCCATTTGTTTGAATGAGAAGGTGTTTTCAAACTTTTGGTCTGTACTGTATGTATGTATGTATATATATATATATATATATATATATATATATATATATATATATATATATAAAAACTCGGTTCTGGTTTACAACTGAATGCAGAAAGGATGTGGGGGGAACATTCTGAAATGATTAAATTAATATACCACATTGCAGATAGATGCCGTCAACACTCGTATTTGTCACCTCATGTCTCTCTACGTTGCTCTTCTTTACCAGTCTTTGCTATCGAGTCTGATGTGTTGATTACACTCAGACCACTTGACTTCAATTCGTATAAATTTACTAAATATTTGAATCTCTTTGGGACTCTGTTTTCTGTGGAAATTAAGTACCTTGGTAAATGAATGCAGCTGCTGCTGATCTCTAAGAACCGGTTCTGTTCTAAGACGGTTATATTTCAGTGATAATTCATTATATTTCTACAGTTATATTTCATTTGTTCACATTGATTGTTACTCTCTGGTTTAGGGTGCATGATATAGTTAAAGACTTGAAACCAGATTTAAAAAGCTGTTTTTATTGATGAATATCATCTGCTTAAATGTAAAGACAAGAACAAAAAACATATGGTGATGCATCTGCATAAATATACAGTTGAGTCTGTTCTGTAAAAGTCCTGAGTCCACTGTCTGTAGTGACCTGCTCAAAACCACATTTATGACCATACGACGCCTGGATTAGAAAAATGTAAAGTTCGTGCCATCTCATACTGGACATCTCCCACAACCAAACAGTACCGTGACTCCATTACTTGTAAAATGAATCCAAGGGCAGTTGCAGAAGTCTACTGGGAGCTAATTTGACTGTTTTTTTGTTTTGATTTGTTTTTCTTTAAGTGATTTTGTTCATACGGTTGAGGGAGAATCTTTCACCAAATACCAGATCCTTCATGGGGACAGAAATCGGGCGGGGAGCTCGACGTGACTCGAGCCACAAAGGTTTTCTGAAGCAACTGGCTTTGTTGGTCTACGGTCAGAAGAAAGCAAGCAAGACAAGTGTTGTTGCTCAAGTCAAACCAATAAATAATGTCACAACATTAAACAAGCCAGTATTGTGGCCCAAAAGTCAGTCCAGAACAAACATCCAGAACCAAACGGTGTTGTTGGGTCCGTGTTGGTGCGTTCATCCCTCCGAGAACTGTCAACTCGTGACTCAGTCCAAATTCTTGTATCTGTTGTTCCTATCCACCAGAGCAGATACAACCACAATGACCAACACATAACTGATCAAATGTCTGAATCTTCATTTCTTCTTTTTACTTTTCCCTTTGTTGATTTTATTTGAATTTTCTGCACTGAGTGCCCGTGAGTGACTGCTAGCAACATGATTTTTCCGGTCTGTAGACCACTCCCTCTGCAACTGCTTGAGCAGATCGGGGGTCAACAGGCCGTCTCTCACCAGACGACTTGCCAGAGAGCTATCCATCTTCTCTCCTGAGCTTCTCTGACCTTTGCTTCTGGTTGCAAAGGCGGTGCTGGCAGCTGCGACGCCACTTCCTGCTTGGCCACGCGTGTTGCCCTCCGTCTGTAGTGGATCGGTGATGTTTGGGTCAGTGGCTCTAATGAGACGAGTAATATTTTGGACACCCTGTTCGATGATGTCATCTAGTTCCCGTTGGATTTTTCGGATCGAGGCTGTATCTGGGAACATGTCCATGAAACGGTAGCTACAGAGACACAAAGACATTACCAGCAATGAGGATTACACTGGGAACCACTCATGAACCACAGTTCGGCAGCCAAGAAGAGTTCAAACAGACGACCAGAGCAACGATCAATTACTGAGCCATAAACCACCAAGAGAAGTGAAGGTACAAAGTTGTCACCTCAACCAGAGGTACAGGTCCAGGACGTCATGGACAGCTTCCAGGTGAACCAGGTCTTTGATGTTCTTGGGTGCAGCCAGAGGCCAGCTGACATGGCGACAGACCCAGTCAAATGTCAGAGGCTCATCTCGACTGAACTGACGTGCAAACTGAAACATAAAGAGTTAAATCAAAACAACAAAAAACTTACACAACAGCGCATAAAGCTAATTAAAAAAAAAAAAAATCAAAAAACATCAACCAACCAATAAGTACTCAACGATATTTTTCTGAAAATGTTAGAGTACATCTCCATGAAAACAGTATTAAAACTCATTTGTATCAACTATTTTTTACGAGCGTCAAGTACACTTACACAGCCCTATACCAACTATTATGGTTATCTGTACATCAGTCACACTGATTCATAAAACTTGGCCTTGAATCTCAAAGGTTGCTCCAATGTAATTGTATTCTGGTGCTTTATCGACACAATACCCATACCCATAAATACCCATAAAAAGATAACTATAAAATGCATAAGCTCCCTTTTTTTTCTCCTCCCTAATAACACTGCCTTAAGTATCTGCTTCCTCCACAAACCTTGTAATTGCTTTGACTTCTGATTACTCATCACACCTCCTCCTCCTGCATACTTCAACCTATTCTCACCTTTAGGAAGGAGGTACAAACAAAGGGCTGTTTTTTGTTGATTGGAGCAGTGCAGAAGACGTAGCGTGACCTCAGGTTCAGAGGTATATGTTGAATCATATCAGCCAGGAACTTGAAGTCGTCGATGTTGCAGACAAAATACATACCGTCCACTTGAGAGAGGCTGACAAATATGTCCTGAGCAAAACACACAGGCAGAACTGACATGAACCAAACACCGTCACTAACGAGTCACACGTTACAACATGTATAAAACAAAGCAGTACTTTTTTTAACTTAATGAGCTTGTGTGCCATTCAGTCACAATGTCCATCCTGTACCCTAGTGCCTTTAGAAATCTTAAAACACCTGAAAACTACAATAGTTGAAAACTAATTAAGCAAAATGTAAAACAGTTCTGTTTTCCTTTCTCCAAGTTTAGGATTTATTTGTGCTGGAATAATCGCTATTGATCTTAAAAAGATAAAGCTTCCACCTCTTCATGAGAACTGATTATGGTATTTTTTAAATTTGATGATAACACTGATAGATGATGGTGTTTGTTTATCATAAGCAGGTTAATATAGTTAAAAACCTAAATACCCACCTGCAATCTTTGCTTTCTGAAATGCCATTTTAATGTTTTAAAAAGTGAGGTTTCAACTTTTTAAGGTCCAATGTGAAAGTTATAATGACATCTACTGGCGCATGCAATTATTCACACCGTTATAGTTTTACTCATCCTGGAACGTCTTCAAATACATTTTCCTACAGACTACTGTTATGAGATCCATAATAACCACTTATTGTCTATACAGAACACTATATTAAAACTCTTCACTCTGATTGCATTGAAGCATAACTTTGTTCACGTGTGCAGAGATTGAAATGAGTAAGCAGCTTTTACGCACTACAAGGTTGGAGAGCGTGGCATCGGGCAGATGATAGGCAAACATCTCTATCTGCTCTGCTGTTGGATGGAGACCTGCAGTCTGAAACAACGACAAAAAACATCAATACAACTTATACGTGTACTATGCCAAACAAATACTGTGGGTCATTTGTTTTTATCTAGGGTTGTTTGTTGAAAGTTCACCTCTATGGGATCGACAGAGTGGCTGAGGATTTCCTTCAGGACGGGCAGGTCGTCTCGGTGCATGGTCGTGACCTCTCCCTCTTTAAATTTGGAGGAAAATCTGCAACAGAGAAGCAGTTTTAATGTCATCACGACAGAAACTTAAGAGGCTTGTTTGGATTTTATGTTTTCTTTTCCCACCTTCAATCCTCCAGACTGAACTCAGAAGAGCAGAAGAAAAACTGACCTTCCTGCACGGCCTGCAATCTGCAGAGCCTGTGATGTGCTGATGGTCTCCATCTGCTTCTCTCCTTTTTCATTGATATTGGGCTTTACCAGAGTGTTGAAGATGATCCGTTTTATACTCCTGGAGAAAGGGTGGACAAATTTGATAGAGACTAAATTTGTTTACCATAATCTGCCATTGCAATGGCAGATTAAACACTGAAGTTAGAGCTGCCGAGCACAATATTTCAGTTTTTGGATTTTAGGTGTGCTCTGATTTTTTTTTTCCCTTTGTTTTTTGTATTAAAAAAGGGTTTACTCCTTTTTCCCCACCTCCCAAGTTGACATATTTCATGAATGTATTATTGAAATATTTGTAACATTTTTTTGTCAAAATAGAACACTATAGATTGAGATGGCTCCAAATTCCCTTTTCAACCATGTCTCCATAGCTCTGTTCACAACAGCCAGTTGGATGGATAAAAATGAAGATGGCGAAACTCAGTAAATCCAGTCTGATGTGGGTCTGTGATGTCACAGTAGTCTGAATAACTGAACCGGTCAGTGCATGACACATTTTTGGGTAGGAAGCTCCAAACTAAAATTACACGATAAGCCTAGGATTACGTTTTTGATTTGGTAGCCACTTCAGGGACCCAATTATACTGCAAAATTCATACACAGAAATATTTCCTTTTTTTTTTTTTTTTTTTTTTAAAATAATATGCCTGATTGCATGTCAAAATAAAATGAAACATGTAAATGGTTTTGAATGTAAGTAAATCTAAGATGACAATGACAAATACCACAGATGGTAGAAAGTGACCCAAATTCACAATGAAATATATCTCAAAATGAAATTTTGTGGGTGCAATGTGGTACGGTGGCACTTACAGGTTGAGACCCATCCCTATAGCATCCGTAGCAACCATGATCTTACAGGGGTCATCAGGGTCATTGAACTTCTTCGCCTGTGACAGCTTAGTGCCTGTAAATCACATGTAATCAAATGAATTGGAGGATATGTCCAAATTAGTAGTTGCTTCATCTGAAAACTAAAAGGATACATCTATAAATGTATGAATAAAGGGGAACACATGTGACATCAGAGATGCCAGGGTACTCAGGCTATATCTCGCTGTGTAGAAAAAGAGGAATGAATCAATGACCATGGACTATCTAACCAAACCAACAAAAAAACAGGAATTAAATGGTGACAAGCTGTTGTCTGTCAACATATTGAACAAGAAGTCAGAGTTATCTGACATACTATTTTAATCATGATTTTTGTTTGTCTTTTTCAAGCCACCATCATTAAAACAGTATGTTTTAATCCATCACTGAAGCGATGCAGTGTTGGTAAAGCAACAAAATTACAGTTTATAGCCGTTTAAAGAATGTTATCCAAAATTCAAGCACTTTTCAAATCTTAAAAACAAGCACCACATTAAAAAATATATCTTCTAAAATATGCAACCCTGTTACAGAACTTGTATCTCAAGCAGACTCACCTGGAGGTAAGCTTCCATAAATCACAGCACATTCTTGTCCTCTAGCCTCGATCTGTCTGCTTATGGAGTAAATGTCATTTTTACTGAAGCACACGATGCAGTCTCCGGGTCTCAGGTTGTCCAACGACTCTACTGCATGATCCAAGATCGAGAACGGGGTTAAGCGTTGGTAGGTGTGGACCTGCGGAGAGCACAGACGAGAGAACATCAGCGCCGCATCAGACAAAAAGGTAAAAATCAGTCTCCCTGTTGCACTGTGCTCTCCAGCCTCACCTGCACCTCCTCCCCGGTGGTGTACATCAGCTCTCTAACGAAGTCTACAGCTCCAGGTTCCCCACAAACGTGGATCTCCTCTGCGCACAGACCTGCACAAACACACAGGATCATAATGGAGGGTTTAAGAAGATGCTCATTGATTATCTTTAAGTAATATCCACCACAGTGTCCAGGTTTGTGTGTGATTCTAACCCAGCAGAGCTCTCGTCCATGCCCACCCTCTGGAATGATCTCTGATCATCTGGATCTCGTCAATCACAGCTACCTCATCTATAAATACAAAAACACATTTGTAGTTGATGTTATCATTTAAATCAAATCAACACAAGCAATTTGATTTGGGAAAGAATCAAGTGCATATGTATACACATATGCACTTAAATACCAAGACTTCTATATCACAACAAGTAAAATAAATACAAAAAAAATGTAATTATATTCAAGGAAAATGTAAAACTAAAAATAAATAAACATTAATACAAAAACATTCTTCCCCCCCTGGGTCATATGGAACGCTGTGTTGGAAACAATAAATCATTTCTTTCACATAACATGAACTCTTTCCAGGAAAACAAAAAAACAACAACACAATAATAAATGAGTAGATACAATAAAAGAAGCCTCATCATCATGCAGTCCGTGTTACATCCACTTACAAGGTGTGGTGACACTGCACATCTCGATGGTGCATGCTACATGTCCAGATGCTCGGCCCTCTGGATCCATGAAGGTCCTCTCCTCGCCAGTAACCAGGTCACATGGTACGCCCTGGATAAATTCACACAGAATCAAAAAAAGTAATCAGTATCCCAGAGGAGATCTTGGACACATCCAGTGTTCTCACAGGATATAAATATCAAAGAAATAACCAGAAATTAGAAAATGAAGACGACGGATGTCTACCGGGCACTGAAGGCACCACAGACAGATTTAGAGATCCATGGAAATAATATACTGTTTACCCAGAATGCAACAAGTATTTGGAGGTTTGAGTGTTTAAGGGCTTTCATGCTATTTCACTTTATTATGTAATACTACAATAATGTTTTTAATTGGTAAAAACCGTATCTGGTGGGGCAACTCTTAACAGGGTGAAACTGAACAAGCAAAAGCACATCCACAGCATGTAGTGAGGAGAAATAATAACACAGATGTACTACCGTCCTAAGAACAAGCACAATTTGCATTTCTGTGTTTAAAGTGTTGGATATTACAGTGATTTGAGGCAATAATCTCTGCCATGAGGATGATCACATTTTTCCTTGTTTTTTTCCCCTGTTTAGTGCCATAGAACATATATTTCTCACAAATGTACAACTTTAAATTTTCTTCAGAGTGCTACCACTCCTCTTACTCCCGTTACTACTCAGATGACAGACGAAAACAAGTAACGAACCGCATTGTTGCTCTTCTCAAAGATCTCGTGGGCCAGCAGCTTCAGAGGTCCACAGTAGACGCCGGACTTAGAAGCCAGGTAGCGCTGGATGGCATGGTAGGTTTTCCCACTGTTGGTGGGGCCAGCATGAAAGATCACTTTCCTCTGGATGGCACGAGCCTCGGGGTACCTGACGTACATATAAGAAAAACACAATTGCTTACTCATATTGCCACGCACACGTAAAAATAGGAACATCTGATAGTAATAGAGGAAAGGGCACACAGAGGAACATTCTCGAATACAAACCAGTTGGCTGGGACTCTGAGGTCAGAAATCTTTCTCAGGTCGTCCATACAGTCCAGCATGGGAAAGATTTGTTTGGTGTGACGCATGAAGTATGGGTAGACATCATCGATATGACCTGGAGGGAAAAAAAATACAAAACTAAAAAATGTTGTAATAAAATGACATAAACTCCAGACTTGACACCACGATTGGACGTCGCACCTGCTCCGCAGCAGATGTCATTGAGGATGATGTGGAGATCGGCCGGGAGAGCCGTCATTTCCAGAACATATTTCCTGAAGCTGATGAAGGCTTGGTGGAACAGACGAGCTGTTGGGACAAAAAGGAAATAATAAATCAATGCGGGTTTTGCATGAACCTTTTCTAAACCAAAATACTTGATTGCAGGAAGCAGCAGTGTTAAGGTAAGTAGACCATCAACAACCTTATTTCATGACATCAACTGCAGTTTTCAGCACTGTGGGTGGCGTCAGACTCCTGCTAGACTACAGTATAGTGCATGATGGGAAACCACGGGTTTTGTGTTAATATAAAGTAATTTGTGTGCCTAAGTATTTTATTCTTCACTCAGCTGCACTGATTGGGAAAAAAACAACAAAACAAAAAACTTTTTTTATACAAGTCCATTTTAATTGACATATTTGTATTTTTCATCATTGTATATTATATATATTGTTACGTGATTGATTGTTCTGAAAAGCACCTTGAGATGCTGTTCGCTTGATAAGGTGTTACATAAATAAGTTATTTCATATGAGGTAGGTAGCATATAATGATGCGTTCAGGATCCTCCTTAAGCCACCAAGATGGACAAGTGCAGGCACTTTATTTGTTAATTGTTATGTCCCCACCTTCCATGCTCTGCTGAGGAATTTTATGTTTAAATTTATGTGTCGACTCCATGAGTCAGAAAATTGTCTAATAACTACACTCACTAATATCAAACGGAGTGATACAAGGTACACATCTGTGCTATGGAAACATTGGAACAGATGTTTGCAAGTATTTTAATGTGTGATCTGTAATTTGTATGTATTTTATATGGAACCTTTTGAGTCTGTAATGAAGTATTCATTCATATGACTAGGCACTTTTAATACTATGGTCTCACAAAAAAAACAACAACAGGAAATTCAGTAACAATTCATGAAAACTACAGTGTATAGACATGAAATCATTAATCTTTGAAGTGTATTTCCTCACCGTCCAGGCCCTGGTCCGATGCCAGCTTCTGTATCTCCTTCCTTTTATAAAACCGGTTTAAAACTTTCAGCAGTTCATCTGGAGCAGAGATGCAAATAACTATCAGACCAAACATTGAAAACTGTACCAAATAATAAAGACATCAAATAAACACCAACAGTTGCATGCAGTACTCGAGTTGTAAAGAAAAAAATCAGGGGGGGTGGTGGATTTTATCATATGGGGACAGATAATTTGTGCTGATTACAAATAATATAATATATTACAAATAATAGCACTGACCAAAACACCTGCAGAAATACTGCAGGAATGACATAGCAGCAGTTAAATGCAGCCTTCTGTAGGCTTTAAATATCCACTGGGCTTACATCTAATACATCAAAACACAGCAATAAAAAATAGTTTTCTGAACTTATCAATATGACTCTGTCCTTCACAGGATAAGTAAAATGGATCACTGCAAAAACTCTAAATCTTAACAAGAATATTTGTCTTATTTTTAGTTAAAATGTCTCATTTTAGTAAAAAAAAATCTCATTACACTTAAAACAAGACTCATCACTGGAAAAAACAACAATTTTCACCTGTTTCAAGTAGATTTTCACTTAAAATAAGTAGAAAAATCTGCATGTGGAACAAGATTTTATTGCTTGTAATGAGAAGATACTGTAAATCTTGTCCCATTGGCAGATTTTTCCTACTTATTTCAAGTGAAAATGTACTTGAAACAGGTGAAAATTGTCAAATAAGTTATTTTTCTAGTGTTATTTTTCTGGTGATGACTTTAAATGTTGAAATAGCAGTAAAACCACATTCATTGATGAAATGACATAAGGGATGGAAAGGGGGGATGATTTTGGCCGTTTTTATTTCAGGGGGGGATGCCATCCCCCCTCATCCCCCCTCAACTCGAGTACTGGTTGTATGCATCTTTAAAAGGATTCAACGTGACTGCTTCGGCATATTTAATGTGTGGGCTTGAGCAAAGCAGCAACTTTACTCACTTTTATCGAGCGGCTGCGTCAGCTCGGCTCCGACACTATCGTCCGCCGCAGCTTCGCTCCGCAGGGCGACGGGCACGAACAGAGAGGTGTCCGGGGGTCTGGGGGTCGAGCTGTCGGAGGAGACATGTCTGCAGCAGATGACGGAGCTCGCCTGGTGCTGCTTAAACAAAAAACCGGAGCCAGAAGTCTGACGACAGCTACATGCGGCGACGAGGGCAGTCCGGCTGTGAATATGCCGCTGAAACCGAGAGTATAAATACCGGCAGCGGTTCAGCGACATCCCCGCGAGTAGCGCCTTCTTTAAACTAAAAACAAAAGCCGTGTTATTGTCGGTTTAGATTATTCACCATCACTAAATATGCGGATTAAACTGCATCGACTTCAGCGGAGGAGGTCAACACTTGTGTCTTCCTGCTTACTGGCAAAACAACGTGGGATAGGACCGGCCTGCTCATAAATGTGCCTTACGTGTGAAACGCAAATAACTGGATACCTGTTGATGCTCATAATAAAAAAAAAGAAAAAACGCTTGCTACTTTTATAAATATCTTATGCACGGATTATGTTAAGTTATTTATGCTTAGAGGGAAATTTTTCTAATATAAAGACTGCTAATTATAAACAGGCTTAAATAAGGACACCTCTATCGCTGGAGCTTGTCCTCGAAGATTGTCTATTCATAAAGTCTATTATGTATTCAGTATTCAGTGGAGAAAACAGTATGTAAGAACGAGTACAACGAGTGATACATCCATCCTGCATGCCATTGCTTTATATATAATAATAATAATAATAATAATAATAATAATAATAATACATTTTATTTGTAGAGCACTTTTCATGAATAATCTCAAAGTGCTTACAGTTTACATATATATATATCTATATATATATATATATATATATATATATATATATATATATATATATATATATAGATATAGATATAGATATAGATATATCTATATATAGATATATACATGTTTATATGTGTGCGTGTATATGTACATATACACGCAAACACACATTCAATTCAATTTTATTTATATAGTTTGTATCACAACAGAAGTTGTCTCGAGGCACTTTCCAGAGACTCAGAACACGACCCCCAAGCAATTATTAATGTACATACACATAAACAACTCCCCTTTAAGAGGGAAGAAACCTTGAGCAGGACCAGGGACCGGATTCACAAAACATTCACAAAATCTTCTTAAGTGTCATGTGACGTCACATCCGCAGGACAGCGCGGGAAATTCGGGCCCGGAATTGCAGCACATTTTGCAGCACACAGCCTGTTCAAGGCAACGGAGAGATACGCTAGATGGCTCATTCGTTTTGGTTTGGAACGCTTCATCTGACATTATTACTAGAAAACTTAAAACGTATACGCATTTTTTTCACAAATCCTGCCTCAATCCTGCCTCATGCCCCTTTAAGTCTTAAGAAGAAAAAAGAGAAGAAGTCATATTCTCCAAAAAAGTTCTTAAGTATTTTCTCAACTTTCTTCTTAAGTTTCTTCTTAAGAAAAAACTTAAGAATAAATGGTATTCTTGAAATAAAAATTCTCAAATTTGTTCTTGACTTTTTTCTTAATTTTAAGACAACCTTGACCTGTCTTAAAATGTCTTCTGTGAAAAGGAAAGCCTCTAATATCACTTTTTTCAACACATTAATCTCATCCACCATAACCTTGAAAAGTTCCTGCATCTCTTTTTCTCCTTCTCCATGTTTAGTGAGTGAGTGACTGACGGTTAAGACGCAAACTACCTGTATATATGTTGTTTGTTGGCGCGTGCAATGCAATGACATATTTTAAGAAGTTCTTAATTAGGAAAAATAAGAAATTCGTAAGAAATGACAGTTCTTAAGACGGTCCTTGAAAATATTGAGGAATTGAACTTAAGAACTTTCTTATGAACTTCTTAATTTTAGATCTTAAGACATTTTTTAAGATCCTTCTTAAGAACATATTGGTGAATGTGGCCCCTGGTTTATAAGCGGGGACCCTCCTGCCGAAGGCCAGCTGGGCAGAGCAGGAAAAGCGAGAACAGACAGAGAGAATGAAGAACCTAGAAAGGAGAGACACATATACAATGGTTGACTGATGCACTGCAGATATAACTATATAAGTAGATGGGCAGGATGTCAGCGAGCATATAACATCTACCGTACAAAGACAGGTGGAAGCAAGCAGTGGGATGATCAGAGGGGGGACTGCAGGTCAGCATGCAGCTCCTGAAGTTCTGGCCTGCAAACATGTACAGAAGAGAAAAGGAGGGGGCAGACCAGCACAAGAAACTACAAGAATAATGGAGAAAAATGATGGTTATGAAATACTTCTAATTTATAAAAAAGAGCTTTTCTGAACAAAGAAAAGAGAATGAGGGGTGAGGGGCACCGCTCATGTTGGCATCCCCGCGCAGACCTATCACAGTATATCTACAGTGAAGCTATCTTTAAGACGAATTGATTTAGACTTGTGTACATATAAATAAATATATATATATATATATATATATATATATATATATATATATATATATATATATATATATATATATATGTATGTATGTATGTATGTATGAAGTTTGTCCTGGTAAATAAAAGAAAGATGGGACAGCAGCAGAAACTCCGATCTGCATGTACAGTAGGTGATCTGCAGTAAAAAGGTGATTTTGAGTCATTGATAGTGAAAGTAAGAAGTTTACATAAGAAGTGAGCACAGGACTGACGAAAATATAAAGTTGAATTAAAGAAAAAATAGGCCTACCGTGACAGTGTTTCAAACATTGTTTATACATAGCTCCTGTTTTCCCTTCAACATTTGTTCTTTTGTTTTCTTTACTTTAATGTCAAAGGACAGGTGATGAGGAGCATAAAGTTACATTAAGCCTTTCCTGCACATTATTAATAATGGAAAAAACTGTGGAAAGACTCACACTATTTCAAAACTGATCACACACAAACACAAATAAATGGTAAGTTTTCTAATTTCATAAAATGATTCTCCCAATTCTTCGTCGACTGTTCTTTCTTTTTATTAATACAGAATGTAGGACAGCTTTTTTTTTGAGTCCTTGGGTGGGCTGCTGGAGAGAGTTCCTGGGTATTCCCTCTTTCTACTGGGGGACTTCAATACTCACGTGGGCAATTGACATTGAGACCGGGAAGGGCGTGATAGGGAGGAACGGCCCCTCCGATCTGAACCTGAGCGCTGTTTTGTGCTTGTCATTGATTGTCCATTACAATCACCATGTTCAAGCATAAGGATGTCCACATGTGGACTTGACACCATGACTCTGTAGGTCAGTGTTTCCCAACCCTGATCCTTAGGGCACACTGTCCTGCATGTTTTCAGCCAATTTCTAGGCGCAGCCGAATGGTGGAGGGGTTCTGGTTTGGTGGCCTCAGAATTGGGTTTCTCCTTTTTGCAAATGATGTGGTTCTCTTGGCTTCATCAGACTACAGTAGGACCTTCAAGTCTTGCTGGAGTTGTTTCACTGCCAAACGTGAGGTGGCTGGGATGAGAATCAGCACCTCTAAATCCAAGAACATGGTCCTCAGTCAGAAAAGGGTGGAGTTCCCCCCCCCGGTTGGGAATCAGCTACTGCGCAAAATGGAGGAGTTCAAGTATCTCGGGGTCTTGTTCTTGAGTGAGGGGAGCGGGAGATTGATAGACGGATCGGTGCGGCATCCGCAATGATGCAGATTCTGCAATGATCTGTTGTGGTGAAGAAGAAGCTGAGCCAAAATGTGAAGCTCTCGATTTACCAGTTGGTCTTTGTTCCTACCCTCACCTATGGTCACGAGCTGTGGGTAGGGGGTAGAACAAGATCGTGGAGGAAATGAGTTTCCTCTGCAGGGTGTCTGGGCTATTCCCTAGGAAATAGGACGAGAAGCTCAGTCATCCGGGAGGGGCTCAGAGTCGAGCCGCTGCTCTTCTACATTGACGTGCCAGATGAGATGGCTCGAACATCTGGTGAGCATGACTCCTGTACGCCTCCGTTTGGTGCCTTTTTAAAAACTTTTTATACAAGTTCTTAATTTTAAACAAAGTATGGAAAGGTGTTATAAACCATTCATAACTACAATTCAACATCTAGCCGCCAAGAAGATAATGAAGTTTACATAATTTTCCATTGTTGACTAACTTTAAACCAATTCAAAGATATACTTTGAGTTATTCCTCAGGAAAAGTGCTGCTTTGAATCCACACTGCGTAATAAACCCTAAACAGAGGCAAGAAGTTCAGAATAAGTTCAGTATAAATCTGCTTTATTCGTGATTCATTTTAGCTGTATATTTGAGATTGGTGTATACAGTATATACACGTTATCACACGCACACACACACACACAAACACACGATGGCATGAGTAGACGAACATGCAGACAAGAGAGTCAGCTTTCCTGTGTTTGTACAAAACTTCTGACAGCATTTAAAGAAAACCCTAAAAATCTTTCCAGAACATGGTTCAGAAAGACAGGATGCATATGGTGGGCCAAATAAAGAAAAAACAAGTATTTATTGTAAATAAATTATGCGTTTTTCAAGCAAAACAAACCCCAATTAAATGATCAAACCCAGCATGAAAGAACAAAGAAAACCTGAAAAGTAGATGAAAAATGATGGACAGAAAATGCAACATGGGTCCATCACCCAGATATCAAAGAGACAGAAAGCAGCGAGTATTTTACACAGGAAATTGAAGTCAAATGTGTAGTGTGATACATAAACAACAGTATAATTTTCATTGTCATCTCAGGAGATGAGGCAAAAATGTCATTGAGAGACATTGAATTTTAGCATCATGCTCCTTAATACAAAGTTGAGCATTGACAGGGAAAGTGCATATTGGCCATAGATAGAGAGCTGAAGGCAAAAAAAAATAAAAACAAATCACACAAAACCAATAACATTGTCTATAAAGCAAGACCTAAACTGCAGGTCTGTGTATCACAGTGGAACATGGTTGTATTTTACAGTATGCAGGAAGCACATTCCTTCAAGACCTACAGATGACGTAAGTAATTTATCATATTTGCATTCTGAATATATCAAATAGAGAAGCTCAAAAAGCCCCAACTTGTGAAAAAAATGAGGGAGCTGGATTACATTTTTTTTTTATATATATAATGGCTGGCAACATATATGATAACAAAACTCTAAATTTTAGGTACAAATGACTGCACACCTTCATCAACTTTTAGGCTTTATACATAATAACTTGCAGAAATTAAAAGAAAACATTCTTAGACTGATGAGGAAATACAACTCAAATGATCCAAATTGCAAATCATTATTTTTTTCTATTCCACAGTAAAAGAGGAGTTTAATGGATTTCAGTGCTTAAATTTAAACTCCATCATGCCATTTGTTAACTTTGCTTTTGTTTTTTGGAATAGGGTGAACAAACCGTACAAAGAAATATACAGTATTATTGCAAAGGATCAAGCACATTGCAGTGTGCCAGAGCAGCAGCAGACTTGAACAGAGACATTTGGAGGAATCCCTGTAGGGACAAAACAGTCCTCTTCAATGACATTGATGAACAATATCAGACTCAGGTGAACTGCTGGACTTCAGAGTGCGTATGGACAACGCTGTAGTAACACCAATGATTTCTGAATTTATTGAGTAACTGGCAAATAATTTGATGGTCAATTAATTACTTAAATCTTTTAAGAGCAATACCTACAAACTCAGATTTCTGACGTTTCCAATATAAGCTTCTACTGTGTTTCTCTACTGTGAAGCTGTGCGTCAAGTAAACAGGGCTTTTACAGAACAAGACAATGAGGTGCTTGACCTTTGGATCTGGTGACATTAATTGGACCAAATTCCTTTATTTTTCTGATATCATGAATTAATTACCTTTTCAGAATTTGATTTTAACTTAATCAACATAAGATTTAAACACATCGGATCAGGCTAATGTCTATCTTTAATCAATATATTATCCAAAAGAAAATTTGTTTTACCCTGCCTCCGGCTCAAAAACAAGATGATGAGGGTATATGAAATAGCAGGATTGCAGGAAATTATTTGTGAGTGAGATATAAAAAGAAGACATCTTAATATCAGATACAAACTTAAGTTTGTCAAGATTGACATTTGTTGAATTCTCCAATTAAAGCATAAATTAACTCAGAAGAATCAGTCTGTGGACCATTGCAACATCTTTACAGTAATACAACCAGTTAACTGTGCAATTCTTGATTTCCCAGCTCAGTGGATAAATGACAGCTTAAAGTTAACTATTGTGAATAAATAGAGAGCATGTGTATCAATTCATAGCTTTGCCTCTCACATCCTTGGCTCAGGCTAATCCCTGATATTTTGGAAACTTTCCATCATCAAGTAGCTCATCCAAACTATAGAAAGTATCATGTTGTAGGGTATGTGGGAAGGAGGATGTGAGAGGAAGTCCAGGATAAGCGTTGTTCAAGACCTTTGAGAAAAGCTCCTGATGCAAAAGAAAGAAGTGGTGCACTGGTCTGTAGCAGTCTCCTTTTTCCTGTCTTTGCTCTTGCTTATTATTCATTCTGCAAACTTAGGCTGTATGGCTTCACTTCTGTGCGCTTGCGTGTGAGGCAGGATCAAAGTGGCTGTCTCACTGTTCATTACGGGATTGTTTTGCACTTTTGCCTTGATGTTTAGCAAACTTGTATCGTATACAGCTGTACGCAAGTGCATTTCAGTCCAGGGCTAGAGAGCGATGGCAGGCAGCTCACATCCAAAGCTGTAAAGTTGTGGTGGAGAGGGAGGCTGAGTGAAAGGTATGTGTATTGATGTTTACAGACATTTCTTAGTCCGCAGAGACAGTGGGGCAGCCCTCACCCCTCTGCTGTTCAGCAGTGAAGGGCTGTGATGTGTCTGTGTATAGTTTCAGTTCATCGCCTGATGCTCACATCTCTGGCTGCTCTGCGCTAACCGTCAGGTTCCGGGGTTCAGGTGACTCGTAGCGCTGGTGGAAGTTTCTTTTCCTCAGCTTCTCGGGAGCCTTTCTCCACAAAACAATCTCCTAAACACAAAGGAAGAATAAAGAAGACATTAATAACATGCAGTTTTCCTCTTTGGATTGGATTAATAGATTAAGATTGAATGAAAGTAAACAAGAAGATCAACAATATATGTAGTTTCATAGTCTTCAGAAAAGTCTCCAGAAGGATATACAGACTAATCAGACATGTGAAGAGTTCATAAAGTGCATTTTAAGTAAATATTTGATCTTCATTTAAAACATGGTTAATACTCGAGTGCTGAAAAATACAGATATAAACTCACTGACGTTAAATACACCTGCTGTGTATGCAAGTGATCTACCTGTTGTTTAAAGTATCTTCTGTCCTCTTCGTCCACCAGCACCAGATTGAGGAAGTAGCGCACAGAGAACTTCTTGTTGACATCCCTCATTGTGGGTGTCAAGTCATAGCCTTTAAGAAACCAGAATAGATAAGCTGTCGCTAGCATTTCACATAAGAATATTCCTGTTTGAAGTTGTATACATCACTCAGTGTGGAACAGTCTTCCACATACTAAAGAAAAGATGATCTCTTACCTGCCAGGAAGAGTCTGATGGGAATGGATTCACCTTTTACTGGAGCACCATCCATGATCTCGTATTTTGCAACCGTTTCCGTCTCTGTTGTTGTACTGGGACCTAAATGGGACAACAACTTCCTTTAGTTGGTAGGATTAAATGGGATAAAGTGGAGCACAGCTGACAAGGGTTCCATACTTTTTCTGGGACACCATTAATTCACAGAAGAGGTAGGAAACTGCAGAACTGAGAAACTCAAAAGGTGATGAAACATTCAGTCATGACGCCTTGAAAAGCATTTAACCCACTTGTGTTAATCTAGGTCATTTTATTTTTATAAGCGGTTGCCGTGGATTCTTACCTATGCCTGTTATCTCCTTTTTGATCAGCTGCAGCTCCATGTGTTGGATCTTGATCCTGACCAGCAGGAAGTAAATCTTCCCGACAATCACATCCTTCAAATGGTATCTAACAGACAGTCAATAAAATATCCTCAAAATTATTATTATTTTATTTTTTTTTTTTTTTTTTTTTTTAAATAATGGAAAAATAAACTTAATTGGAAAACACAAACAAATAATATTGATCTCACTTGGACTTATTATATTCAAACTCGATGTGTAGACAGTCTTCTATACCGACTTCCATCTTGATTGAGTTGTTAACGTCTGGGTAGGTAGCTAACTGGTGGACAATTAACTCGTATTCCTTCACCAAGTCGGACAAACGACGAACTATTGTCACCCTGAGGAAATATCTGAAAGAAGAAAACACAAAGATCGCATCACAAGAACTTACAAATGTGCAAATAAGTTTCCAGCAGTCTGGAACAGTATCCTCTATTCAAAAGCTAAATATGTTGTTTTAGTCAATTTAATCAACCCCATTAGGCCTCGAACATCTTAGATGTATATATATATATATACACGTGTATATATACACACACACACCTTTGTACTCTTTTGGTATCAGGAAATTAAGATCAAGTAAATAGTGCCTGCAACTCCAACGAGATAGTTAGAACAACACTGTCACTCGGCTTTGTAACCAATCCAGATGACTCAACTCTTCTCTACTGTCTGTACATTCAGTGTGTGAGCTACAAGAAAAAACACCAAGCAGCTCCAGTTTCAGCAATACTGATTAAGTATCATAGTTGATATCAACGTATTTATTGATTTCCCAAGTGTCTCCGACTATACCCCTTCAATGAAGCAACATTGCAAAATTAAGCAGAAAAATGTTCCCCTGCAGACTTTCTGTGATCATATGTCTGAATAGCATTATCATCCTAAACAGTGAAATTAATTTCCCGAATTCATATGCCATCTGTAGTATTAAGAGGGAGGAACATGCTTGCACAATCATCAAAACAACATACACAAGTAAACGTAAAGGAATCTTCAGTTTTATTAGTTTCAAAATGTATTACTATACCTTAGCCTGACATTCGCTCCGGTGTAGGACTCATAGGGCTTCTCCACCTGCATGAACTCAAAGTCATAGCTTCTGTTCTGGGTGAGTTCTCCAGGTAAAGCAAGCTCTTTGACCAAATCCACAAACTCATGGGTGTTGCTCTTATCAGAGAAGAGCTCTAAAACATAACAGGAAAGATGTACTGTGGTTTGTTTTCAAGATTGTGCAGAATTCAAAACAGTTGAAAACCGAACAAGATGCATATATTAGTTTTATTTCAATATTTTTATGCTCTTTTAGCCCAGTGCACTCATTCCTCTCTCTACTATAAATACTGCTGGGGGAGGGTTTAGCTCGACTATGACAGACTGCACATGACCACCACATGCCCTGTTAAACCTTTTAGCCATGTGAGAAAGCCAACAAAATGTTACAACACAGAAATAGTTTTCCAGCTACAAAGTCTTCAATCTCCATAATGCCCCACTCAGAAAAGACAGTAGAAATGGTAACGGCACAAAATGGTAAATGTACCGCTTTAATGGCACTCACCTATCTGCCCAACAAACTCGATGCGGATGCCCTGATGTTCCACCCGCTTTCCTCCCTGCTTCACATTGAGATTCACCTGGAGATGAAACATTTGAGACACTTTATTCCCCATCTAATGTACTTTGATACACTATAACCAGGATAATTAAAAGGAACATGAAAACATTTGTGGTGACCAGGCTCATACAGTCTTATTGGATTGATTACAAGTATTTACTTTCCTCATCTTTGTACATTGCAGTTGTTGTGTTATCAGCCATAAACACAAAATGATAAAAATCAATGACAATATTAGCACTTTGGAAGTTAAAGTTTCTTAAAATCCCACTGAAGATGACAGTTGGCACCACCTTTTCCTTTTCTGCATTAAAAGGAGGAGAAAATGAATATTATCAAATGTATATATCAGCTTTATAATTTATATATGAAATATATTGATTCAACTGCATTAAAGCCTGAATTATGTTTCCGCGTTAAATCAACGCAGAGCCTACGCCGTAGGGTACGTGGCGACGCGCACCCTACGGCGTAGGCTACGCCGTAGCCTGACGTGTACCTTCCCAAAAATTGTAACTACGCGTCGTGGCGACGCGGACCCAACGCAGACCGAGAGGGCTGTAATTGGTTTGCTTGGTAGCAACGCATTTCAGTTTCCGGTTCTTGAAGCAGTAGTGAACTTTCAGCGCCTTTTTCTTCGTGTCTGTGTGATTTATTTTTTTGGGGTTGTTTTGTTTTGTTTTTTTGCACAATAGTTGTTGTTATCTCTTTGATTCACTCTGACCGGAAAAAAACAGAAGCTAAACAAAGTATCAACTAGCGCTCTCGGGGGGTATTGCACCGTGGCGAAATGGAGTGACGGAGAAGTCCGAAGGATTCACGACGGCGTCACGGCAACGGCGTTTGCTCTGCGTTGGTTTAACGCGGAACCTTAGATCAGCCTTCAGGAATGGTATTGCTAATTTTCCCAGCATCAACTTCACATCCACTCCTGTCGAACTGCTCAGTCACAACAGTAGCCTCCACAATCTCCTGTACACCCTGGCCCCCCTAGAAATCAGAATGTTTCATTTACCCACTTTGCCCCTTGGTTTACTTCTGAACTTCATCAACTGAAAGCCAGAGGTCGTCAACTAGAATATCTCTGCAGGAAAATTGGTCTTACCAATCAAAAGGAAATGTTCAATACACATTTCCTCTTCTATAAGGATATTTTCCACTGCAAAATCAAATTACTATGCAGATTTAATCAGGTCAGGTTCTGGAAATTCTCAAGCACTATTCTCCTTGGTCCATAACACTCTACGCCCACCTGACTCTCTCCCTCTTCCCTTTTACTCCACCGACTCCTGTAATTTCATTATGACAATTTTTAATACTAAAATTGATAAAATCCATCAGCAGTTAGTCCAGATTTAATCTACTATATTCCCCCTGATACTCAAATCATTCTCTCCCATCCTTTCTCTGATTTTAACCTCCTTTCTATTGCTGAAATAACTGACCTTGTCCATAAATGTTAACCATTCACTTGCCAACTGTATCCTCTCCCTACTATACTGGTCAAAGCTTAAATTAATTCCCTGGCACCTCTTATAACTGCAATTATCCATTCATCTCTCATCTGGTTCTGTTCCGTCATCTCTCAAATCAGCTGCAATAACCTTTAGAAACCTAGTGCTGAGCTCAGCGACTTCAACAAACTCCACCCGATCTCCAACCTCCCCTTCCTTTAAAAAAATACTGGAAAAAACTCTTGCCTCTCAACTTCATGATCATATCTCTCACAATAGTCTTTACAAACAGTTCCAATCAAGCTTCCATTCCCTTCATAGTACAGAAACAGCTTTATTTAAAATAACCAACAACCTCCTAATGGCTGCGGAGTCTGGACAACATACCATTCTCATCCTCCTGGAACTGAGTGCGGCTTTTGACACCATCCTCATCGACCAACTAGCCTCCATTGGAATATCTGATACACCCCTCAACTGGTTTAAATCATATCCATCTGGCCGTACTCAGTTTGTTCAACTCAAAACTTCATTCAGTTCTCATTATTGCCCCCTCTCCTCTGGTGTACCTCAAGGCTATGTCCTTGGTCCCCCTTTTATTCATAATTTACCTTCATCATTTGTTCACCATTTACCTTCTCCCTCACACCGTGGTCACATCCCATCTAGATTATTGTAATTCTCTCCTCTTTGGTTTGCCTGCCAAGTCCATCCATAAACTGCAACTGGTTCAAAGCTCTGCTGCCCGTGTCATCACTAGAACCCCCTCCATCAGTCATATAACACCCGTTCTGCAGCAACTTCTCTGGCTTCCTATCCAACATCGCATAATCTACAACATCCTTCTCCTCACTTTCAAATCCATCAACAATCTTGCACCTCCCTATCTTTCTGAACTCCTACATATCAAAATACCCATCTGATCTCTCAGGTCTTCTTCCTCCAAACAGCTTGCCTGGTTATCATGGGATCAAGAGCATTGAGTCGCTCAGCCCCCCACCTTTGAAATTCCCTTCCATGTGACATCCAGCACGCCACTTCTACTGCCATTTTTAAAATCACGGTTAAAAACATCTTTTTAGACAGGCCTTCTCCCTATGAACTTGTTGCATCCCTGGTATCAGTACTACCACATTCCTTCTCATTGTTTTATTGTTTTGTTTGTACTGTATTTTTATATTGTGCTTTTTGAGTGTTTGATGGACTGATTGCTGTTTTATATTTGTACGGTGACCTTGAGTGTCTAGAAAGGTGCCCATGAATTAAATGAATTATTACTATTATTTATAATCAAGTCCCCCTACTAGCATGGAGGTTAAGTGGTTTTTAAGATGCTGTATGATTTGTTGGGCTTCTTGCTCGGTTCTGATTTTGTTTTGTCTTCCATCAATATTTTCTTGAGTCTCTGAGTCACCTCTGCCATGACATCCATTGTAGCTGTGTGAGCTAGTTTCATTGCTGCTGACATGTGCCACAGTGTTGTAAAGCGATATGCAGTCACTGCAAGAAGCAAACAGGATGGAAATCCCAAGTTACTTTGGGTTTTTTTGGGGCCCTGCTTAGCCCACTTAGTTGAGCGAGTGACCCATATACAGGGGCTAGAGTCCTTGTTCAGTCGCCCCAGGCTTGAATCCCAGCTTGGGGCTTCCCTATCACAGCACTTTCAATTATTAAAAAAAAAAAAAAATTAAATAAAAACAAAAACAAAAAAAAACAACTTTGCCTGGTATTCGTCGATAGTACAGATAAGAGACGAGAACAAGACCACACTTCCTAAAAGTAACCAAATATCCTTCAAAAGAAATTGGAACTGACATTTTAACATAAAAGGAAGTCTTTGTGCTGCTTAAAGAAGCCATTCAAACAACACCCAAGTAAAATTACAAAGAGATGCCATACTACGTAAAGAAACATAACACCTAATCCAAATATTGATCACAAATGTATTCATTTTAGTTTCCCCTGAAGCCAAAGCAAGCCTTAAACAATCCTTACAGCCTTACAGAATTGTTATTTCCTGTTGGACTCAGTTAAGCAGAAGATTGCAAAATAGTCATGTGGATAGCAGAAAAATTCATTATGTTCTGGGAGAATAGTGCTCACTGATAATTATATTAAGAGTACATTAAATCATGTCTCATGCGTGTAGGACCTCGTGGAGAGATCTGAACTGCTGTAAGAAAAATAAAAACTCAAGTTTACCTTCCCAGAGACCGATTCTCCATCATAGAACAGGTAGTGTTTCTCCACTTTGCCATCTTCTGTCTTCAATTCAGCTGTCTTTCTGTTCTCAGCATCATTCAGCAGTACATCTATCTCACACACGGGCCCAAACAAACCTCCCAGGAAACTCTGGAAACAGAAGGGTTATGGAGAACAAAATGTTACCGACACCAAAATAGGCCAAACACGAAGAACAGCTGGGTTGTCTAAAAGTGTTTACATTAATTTCAAACGATTATGTATGAACTTCTAACTAAGCAGCACTGTAAAATGGATTGGTCACAGTTGAAGTGGACCTCTTATGGTTACTATGTCATGTTTTAATTGTTCTTATTTGTATGTCTGTCTTTGTATGATGACCGTTTCCCATACTGCTAAATGAATTTCCCCTCGAGGGATATTAAAAATGACTCTGACTTTTACCCACAAACTGACAATAATGTAACCCTCTTCAAACCTTAGGAGGGAAGCCACAACATTATGTAAGCTTTATAAACTTTTAATTATTATTAACATACAGTGCAAACAAGAACAGAAGACAACATCAATTGTGTGTGTGTGTGTGTGTGTGTGTGTGTGTGTGTGTGTGTGTGTGTGTGTGTGTGTGTGTGTAGATAAACAAATAAATAAGTTAAACAAACAAATAAATAATTATCATATAGAGTGGTGTAGCACTATACAATTTAGAATAATAATATAATATCCTAATATAACATATTTTTTATAAAATATTATAAACTATTATATCATATAACCAAATAATATCAACATACTATTATATATAACCATATAATAATATTATAGTTAAACATCTCATGAGATTTCATAACTTAATATAATAATAAACTATGAAACAATACATCATGATAATGCCAAGAATAATTATTAGAATTGAAATTAGTAATTTATGTATTGCAATGAAGCTTTATAAACTTGAGAGACGAAAATCCACACAAAATCAAACAAAATGGGGCAAGTTTCTAGCCATATATTTCTGTATTCAATGCAGAAGAATGTGTTTACACACACACCATCGTGGAGGTTACTAACAACCAGTGATGACTATCACACCCAAAGCACCAAAGTTAACATGATTGGGCGTGTTGCTCCGACACCAGTCACACTGAGCTTGCACCCATTAAAATCCCCACTACTTCTATCAAGCATATTAGATGAGAATGACAACACTGGTTACTTGGACAACCAGCTCACTCATCAACAGTTGCAGAGAGATAACATTTTCCTCACAGCTGATGCAAAGTCAAAAGCACATGTTTCAAAATGCAGGGACTACAAATCTGTCAAAATAAGCCCAGTCATCAAGATGTCACGAGAAACTAGCTACTGTGGCCAATACCGAAACAAGTGCAACACAGCCATTGAGGAGCGACTTGTGATATAAGCACATTTTTACCTCGACTTATTGATATTAAAGGAATTTATAGAGCTGCATACCACAGCCCCTTGTTAAATATCTAAGCATGCCATGATATTCGGTCTCAAGGTGCAGTTATTCCCTTTATTAATCGAGGTTAATAGTGTTTGATAAAAGGGTTGTTAGCAAGTCACAACATCAGAGGAAAACGGCCTCGTACTGATGCTAATTAGCTCCCCTTGCTAGCTTGTCCGATCTAAATATCACACATATATAGATATATGTTGCCAGGTGTAACTGACACGCTTGATCGTGTAAAATGTGCATCGTTTCTTTATCACGATAATCTCATTTGCTGGTTTTTTTTTCTTTGTAGCAGCTAGTTGTTGTTTTTCCACTTACCATCTTGACAGTCTCGCCGTCTTGACAGTTGAAGCTAACAGCTAGCTCCGCTTAGCCAGTCTGCTGGTAACGAGGCTCCGAGTCATGTGACCTGCGTCACGTGTTTGTGGGCGGGGCCCGGGTTACAGACACGCAGGAGAGCGCAGGCTGCATGCCGTCTATGGTGGGACATGCAGGCATCTCTGCGGCAGGGTCACAGTCAGTACTCGAGTTGTAAAAAAAAAAACAAAACAGGGGGGATGGTGGATTTTATCGTATGGGGACAGATAATTTGTGCTGATTACAAATAATATATTACAAAAAATAGCACTGACCAAAACACCTGCAGAAATACTGCAGGAATGACATAGCAGCAGTTAAATGCAGCCTTCTGTAAGCTTTAAATATCCACTGGGCTTACATCTAATACATCAAAACACAACAATAAAAAACAGTTTTCTGAACTTATCAATATGCCTCTGTCCTTCACAGGATAAGTAAAATGGATCACTGCAAAAACTCAAAATCTTAACAAGAATATTTGTCTTATTTCTAGTTAAAATATCTCATTTTAGTAAAAAAAATCTCATTACACTTAAAACAAGACTCATCACTGGAAAGAAACAACAATTTTCACCTGTTTCAAGTACATTTTCACTTAAAATAAGTAGAAAAATCTGCCAGTTGAACAAGATTTTTTTTGCTTGTGATGAGAAGATAAATCTTGTCCCACTGGCAGATTTTTCTACTTATTTCAAGTGAAAATTTACTTGAAACGGGTAAAAATTGTCAAATAAGTTATTTTTCTGGTGTTATTTTTCTGGTGATGACTCTAAATGTTGAAATAGCAGTAATACCACATTCATTGATGAAATGACATAAGGGATGGAAAGGGGGGATGGCAGTTTTACAGGGGGGAAGATTTTGACCGTTTTTATTCAGGGGGGATGCCACCCCCCTCATCCCCCTTCAACTCGAGTACTGGTCACAGTACTAATCAGAAATAGAAAAATAACTGAGTCACCGAGTTTGTTGGTTAAAGCTGCTGTCTGATCAAGAAAAAAAATTCAGGATTTGCTTTTGCGAGTTACAAAACTGCTTCACCTGCCATCTGAACAAATCAGGCAGCACTGTGAGGCAAGGCAAGGCAAGTTTATTTGTATAGCACAATCCAACACAAGGTCATTCAAAGTGCTTTACATCAACATTAAAAGCAGCAAGCCACAATTAAACAGTAAATAACAAATAAAATGATAAGAAAAGAGGTAAAATAATAAAAAGCACAAGTTGTTAAAAAGTAAGGGCAGCAGTACTGGTTTAGCTTGGCACAGCAATGTGATTAATATATTTCCTGTGGGTCTACTCTAATAATGTGATCCAGTATTGTCACAGGATAATTTGCGTGTTTGTTTTGGCAAAAGTTTTACGTCGGATGCCCTTCCTGACACAACCCTCTGTATTTATCCGGGCTTGGGACAGGCACAATGAGGCGCTGGCTTGTACCATCCTTGTGGCTACATTAGTATAATGCTGCTGACATGTCTTTTTGTTTTCACAATCAGCCCTCACTGAAGACTGAAAATTGTTTAATGGAAGAATTTCCAAAATTATCTATTATGTTATGTATCATGTGGTGTACGAATGGTCAAAGGGACATTATCAAATTTCAACGTGTTTATTTAATTAGTGAAATAAAAAGAAGCAACAAGTGTGTGGAGCAAGATGATAAAATGAATTAGGCTCATAGCATAATTGCCTAATTCTAAGGCATTCAAATACAACTTAGGCAATTATGCTATGAGGCTAACGATATACGAGTTGAGTTTGTGAAGCTGCAGTAAGTGGTGTAAATAATCGTTTTCTCCAGGTGGAGGCGCTGTAGGAGCAAGAAAGTGTAGTTTTAAATGTAACAGAAGAGAGAAAAGCAGCAACAAGATGTGAAGAGCTGATGTGTTATGACGGTAGTTATTATAAGCATAGAGGGAGTGTAAAAAGACTGGGTCTCGCTGTATTACTCAGGCTGCACTTCAGCATCTATTCACAGGTGCAACCCCACTACTGAGCGGTACGGGGGATTTGACCTGCTCCGTTTCCAACCTGGGCCTATGCTCCCCTCCTTAGACGACCTGGTGGTCCCAGACTCCCCCAGGATCACCATATCGATACCAACCTTAGTGCGGACACCTGATCGGCATAGTCCACTGCAGCTCAGAGCTCCTGAGCTCAAACGATCCACCAGCCTCAACCTCCCGGTAACTTGGATTACAGGCACGCGCCACCGCACCCGGCAGGGACATCACACACTTATCTGTCTTTTAACTTTTAATAAGGAGATTTTATGTTTTTTCCTCAGACTTGGAAGTTATCTGAAAATGTGATTCCAACATACACATCTACAAATGAATCCAGTGAAAAGCTTTGAAAAAGGCAAATGAAAAGGGAAAACGGAGGGGAATTCATTGGAAATAAAAGCAGCTTTCTTCCACCAGTCAGTGGTAGTGTGGCCGAGCGGTCTAAGGCGCTGGATTAAGGCTCCAGTCTCATAAGAGGCGTGGGTTCAAATCCCACCACTGCCATCAACAAATGTTTAGAAGCTGATGACTGCACTTTACATCAAATGCTAAACCTTGTTTGTGATGAGCACTTTTGTGAACAAATGTTGCAGGAATCCTTCTAAAACTATGTGAACCCTGTAATATCTGAACTCGCACCTGAATGCTTTGAATGCCGTTAACTGACTCTTCAATTTATAATGTTTGCTGTGACTTGATTGTCGTCCTCTGATGTGGGTCACTTTGGATAAGAAGTTCTTCTAAATGTTGTGTAATGTTAAAATAAAACCTAAAAGCTTAAGGCTTCTCTTCCATGTACCATGTAAACACCTGAAAATGCATCACTGACGTCCCGTTTCGGATCTGAACCTGGGGCCCCATTTATAAAAGAGTGTGCAGGATTCATACTAAAAGTGTACATAAACCCAAAAGCCGAAAATGGCGGGCGCAAAAAAAAATCCGGATTTATAAAAAATGTTCGCTTTATAAATCACAATCCAGCTGGAAGGTTGCGCAGGTGAATTCGCCTCATATTCCGCCCTCTACGCGCCCACTTTCTACCATAAATGGGCAATGCAAAGTAGTTCATGACTGTATTTGTATATAAATGATCCTTCTGAGCATGCGCAGCGGCTTCCTGCAGTCTGTTTCTGCTGCGCGTCAGCATGAATGAGACATGTGTCGAGCCGGGCAACCGTGCCACTGAATTTCACGGAGAACGAGATCGAGATGTTGTGGATGAGGTGGAGGCCAGGAAGACAACATTATTTGGTGGTCACAGTAGTGGCATCACTAACATCAACAACGTTGTTGCTGCGCTAAACGCAGTGAGTGCCATGGACAGATCTGTGGCAGAAATAAAAAAAAGAAGTGGTGCAATCTGAAGGTGGAAGCCAAGAGGAGAGTGGCCCGGCACTAATTTGTTCTGTCCTCAGTCAATCTACAGTTGGAAGCGGTGGGTGACGAGGAAGTTCCCGGCACGGCGCGTCCTGGCATCGAGCATGGCGCACCTGGAAGTGGCCGTGTCCTGACTGGCGCTGTGCTTCAAACACAGAGGGACACGATCAGCGTTATTATATTATAAGTCTGATAATGATATATTATGTTATGTATCATGTGGTGTACGGAAGGTCAAAGGGACATTATCAAATTTCAACGTGTTTATTTAATTAGTGAAATAAAAAGAAGCAACAAGTGTGTGGAGCAACATGGTGAAATGAATATATGAGTTGAGTTTGTCAAGCTGCAGTGAGTGCTGTAAATAATCGTTTTCTCCAGGTGGAGGCGCTGTAGGAGCAACAAAGTGTAGTTTTGAATGTAACAGAAGAGAGAAAAGCAGCAACAAGATGTGAAGAGCTGATGTGTTATGACGGTAGTTATAAGAGTAGAGGGAGTGTAAAAAGACTGGGTCTCGCTGTATTACTCAGGCTGCACTTCAGCATCTATTCACAGGTGCGACCCCACTACTGAGCGGTACGGGGGATTTGACCTGCTCCGTTTCCGACCTGGGCCGATGCTCCCCTCCTTAGATGACCTGGTGGTCCCAGACTCCCCCAGGATCACCATATCGATACCAAACTTAGTGCGGACACCTGATCGGCATAGTCCACTGCAGCTCAGAGCTCCTGAGCTCAAACGATCCACCAGCCTCAACCTCCCGGTAACTTGGATTACAGGCACGCGCCACCGCACCCGGCAGGGACATCACACACTTATCTGTCTTTTAACTTTTAATAAGGAGATTTTATGTTTTTTCCTCAGACTTAGAAGTTATCTGAAAATGTGATTCCAACATACACATCTACAAATGAATCCAGTGAAAAGCTAGGAAAAAGGGGTTCTACTGGGGGACTTCAACGCTCACGTGGGCAATGACAGTGATACCTGGAGAGCCGTGATTGGGAGGAACGACCTCCCCGATTTGTTGTTGTCCATAACGAACAGACGTTCAAACATAAGGGTTTCCATCAGTGCACGTGGCACCAGGACACCCTAGGCCGGAGGTCAATGATCGACTTTGTTGTCGTTTCATCTGACCTTCGGCCGCATGTTTTGGACACTCGGGTGAAGAGAGGGGCTGAGCTGTCAACTGATCACCACCTGGTGGTGAGTTGGATGCGCTGGCGGAGGAGGAAGTTGGACAGACCGGGCAGGCCCAAATGGATTGTGAGGGTCTGTTGGGAACGTCTGGCTGAGCCGTCTGTCAGGGACATCTTCAACTCTCACCTCCGAGAGAACTTCTCTCAGATCCCGGGGGAGGCGGGGGACATCGAGTCCAAGTGGACCATGTTCTCTGCCTCCATTGCCAACGCGGCGGTTCGAAGTTGTGGTTGCAACGTCTCCGGTGCCTGTCGTGGCGGCAATCATAGAACCCGGTGGTGGACACCGGAAGTACAGGATGCCGACAGACTGAAGGAGGAGTCCTACCGGGCTATGTTAGCCTGTGGGACTCCTGACGCAGTAGACGGGTACCGGCAGGCCAAGCGAGCCGTGGCTCGGGTGGTCCTGGAGGCAAAAACTGTGGTCTGGGAGGAGTTCGGGGAGGCCATGGTGGAAGACTTCGGTCTCGAGGAAATTCTGGCGGACCGTTCGGCGCCTCAGAAGGGGGCGTCAGACGGTGGAAGGAATACTTCGAGGATCTCCTCAACCCGACTGACATGCCTTCCACTGAGGAAGCAGAGAGTGGGGACTCTGGGGCGTGCTCATCCATCACCCAAGCCAAGGTCACTGAGGTGGTTCGTAAGCTCCTCAGTGGCAGGGCACCGGGGCAGGGTTTCCGTTGTCCGGTAATTGCCGGACTTTGTCCGGTAAAATATGCCGAAATCCGGTATTTTATAATCTCTCCGGTCAAAATGTCCGGTGAAAATACTCACTGGGGCTGCGGGACTAGGGACTAGAGTCCCCGGGAGTACCGCGGAGGGACACGCCGAGCCCCGGTGCCGGTGTACCCCGATAGGAAGTGTATCCCCACCCGCATTATTTTACTGTTATAATTTTATCAACAAGGTTTTGCAAAGTAACATATGGCTCATCTATCAAAATAAATGTTGTTATTGTTGTTATGGTATTATTCACCGCACTGAATTGAGAATGTACGGAAAAAAAGGCAATCATATCTTTTTCCTCCTATAATTTGACATATAACTTAATGCGCTATAAATGAAACACAAAATGTGTCCCCCTCCCTGTGATGCACAGATTATGCCCGTTCATTAAGTGATTTATTTTGTGTGTACTTCAGATCATTCTTAATCACCTTAGTGACTTAGTGAAAATGAACAAGTTCCTTCTTTCCTATCAAAAGTTATAGGGGGACACACATTCTGGCAGACTGGATTTTCGGTCTGCCAGAATGTGTGTCCCCCTCCCTGTGATGCACAGATTATGGCTGGGGATACACTTCCTATCGGGGGTAAGTACTTTGGCACGACACCGGGAGCCGGGAGGAAGCAGAGCTGCGGCGCCGACATCCACGTGTGCGTTGATTTATGGTTCCGCGTCGCACCGACGCAGAGCCTACGGCGTAGAGTACACGTCGCCGCGTACCTTACGCCGTAGGTTACGCGCAAGCTTCTGCAATATTTATTTATTTTTTGAAGTTACGCTCGCGAGTCAATTGACGGGACTTATTTTATTTAAAAAACCCTGTTTTTCAATAAAAATACTATTAAATGACTTGCATTGATATCGTACTACTGCATATGATTTATTTTTAACTTCAATAAATTCATATAGCCTATGTGACCGGAATTTCAAACATTTGTCCGGTAAATTGAAACCCTGCCGGTCACATTGTCCGGTGCCAATTTTTTCTAGCGGAAACACTGCACCGGGGGTGGATGAGATTTTCCCTGAGTACCTCAAGTCTCTGGATGTTGTAGGGCTGTCTTGGTTGACACGCCTCTGCGACATTGCATGAAGGAAGGGGACAGTACCATTGGAGTGGCAAACCGGGGTGGTGGTCCCTCTTTTTAAAAAGGGGGACCGGAGAGTGTGCTCCAACTATAGGGGATCACACTTCTCAGCCTCCCCAGGAAAGTCTACGCCAAGGTACTTGAGAAGAGAATACGGCCGATAGTTGAACCTCGGATTCAGGAGGAACAATGCGGTTTTCGTCCCGGTCGCGGAACACTGGACCAGCTCTATACCCTCTGCAGGGTGCTCGAGGGTTCATGGGAATTTGCCCAACCAGTCTACATGTGTTTTGTGGATCTGGAGAAGGCAAGTGTGTGGAGCAACATGGTGAAATGAATATATGAGTTGAGTTTGTCAAGCTGCAGTGAGTGCTGTAAATAATCGTTTTCTCCAGGTGGAGGCGCTGTAGGAGCAACAAAGTGTAGTTTTGAATGTAACAGAAGAGAGAAAAGCAGCAACAAGATGTGAAGAGCTGATGTGTTATGACGGTAGTTATAAGAGTAGAGGGAGTGTAAAAAGACTGGGTCTCGCTGTATTACTCAGGCTGCACTTCAGCATCTATTCACAGGTGCGACCCCACTACTGAGCGGTACGGGGGATTTGACCTGCTCCGTTTCCGACCTGGGCCGATGCTCCCCTCCTTAGATGACCTGGTGGTCCCAGACTCCCCCAGGATCACCATATCGATACCAAACTTAGTGCGGACACCTGATCGGCATAGTCCACTGCAGCTCAGAGCTCCTGAGCTCAAACGATCCACCAGCCTCAACCTCCCGGTAACTTGGATTACAGGCACGCGCCACCGCACCCGGCAGGGACATCACACACTTATCTGTCTTTTAACTTTTAATAAGGAGATTTTATGTTTTTTCCTCAGACTTAGAAGTTATCTGAAAATGTGATTCCAACATACACATCTACAAATGAATCCAGTGAAAAGCTAGGAAAAAGGGGTTCTACTGGGGGACTTCAACGCTCACGTGGGCAATGACAGTGATACCTGGAGAGCCGTGATTGGGAGGAACGACCTCCCCGATTTGTTGTTGTCCATAACGAACAGACGTTCAAACATAAGGGTTTCCATCAGTGCACGTGGCACCAGGACACCCTAGGCCGGAGGTCAATGATCGACTTTGTTGTCGTTTCATCTGACCTTCGGCCGCATGTTTTGGACACTCGGGTGAAGAGAGGGGCTGAGCTGTCAACTGATCACCACCTGGTGGTGAGTTGGATGCGCTGGCGGAGGAGGAAGTTGGACAGACCGGGCAGGCCCAAATGGATTGTGAGGGTCTGTTGGGAACGTCTGGCTGAGCCGTCTGTCAGGGACATCTTCAACTCTCACCTCCGAGAGAACTTCTCTCAGATCCCGGGGGAGGCGGGGGACATCGAGTCCAAGTGGACCATGTTCTCTGCCTCCATTGCCAACGCGGCGGTTCGAAGTTGTGGTTGCAACGTCTCCGGTGCCTGTCGTGGCGGCAATCATAGAACCCGGTGGTGGACACCGGAAGTACAGGATGCCGACAGACTGAAGGAGGAGTCCTACCGGGCTATGTTAGCCTGTGGGACTCCTGACGCAGTAGACGGGTACCGGCAGGCCAAGCGAGCCGTGGCTCGGGTGGTCCTGGAGGCAAAAACTGTGGTCTGGGAGGAGTTCGGGGAGGCCATGGTGGAAGACTTCGGTCTCGAGGAAATTCTGGCGGACCGTTCGGCGCCTCAGAAGGGGGCGTCAGACGGTGGAAGGAATACTTCGAGGATCTCCTCAACCCGACTGACATGCCTTCCACTGAGGAAGCAGAGAGTGGGGACTCTGGGGCGTGCTCATCCATCACCCAAGCCAAGGTCACTGAGGTGGTTCGTAAGCTCCTCAGTGGCAGGGCACCGGGGCAGGGTTTCCGTTGTCCGGTAATTGCCGGACTTTGTCCGGTAAAATATGCCGAAATCCGGTATTTTATAATCTCTCCGGTCAAAATGTCCGGTGAAAATACTCACTGGGGCTGCGGGACTAGGGACTAGAGTCCCCGGGAGTACCGCGGAGGGACACGCCGAGCCCCGGTGCCGGTGTACCCCGATAGGAAGTGTATCCCCACCCGCATTATTTTACTGTTATAATTTTATCAACAAGGTTTTGCAAAGTAACATATGGCTCATCTATCAAAATAAATGTTGTTATTGTTGTTATGGTATTATTCACCGCACTGAATTGAGAATGTACGGAAAAAAAGGCAATCATATCTTTTTCCTCCTATAATTTGACATATAACTTAATGCGCTATAAATGAAACACAAAATGTGTCCCCCTCCCTGTGATGCACAGATTATGCCCGTTCATTAAGTGATTTATTTTGTGTGTACTTCAGATCATTCTTAATCACCTTAGTGACTTAGTGAAAATGAACAAGTTCCTTCTTTCCTATCAAAAGTTATAGGGGGACACACATTCTGGCAGACTGGATTTTCGGTCTGCCAGAATGTGTGTCCCCCTCCCTGTGATGCACAGATTATGGCTGGGGATACACTTCCTATCGGGGGTAAGTACTTTGGCACAACACCGGGAGCCGGGAGGAAGCAGAGCTGCGGCGCCGACATCCACGTGTGCGTTGATTTATGGTTCCGCGTCGCACCGACGCAGAGCCTACGGCGTAGAGTACACGTCGCCGCGTACCTTACGCCGTAGGTTACGCGCAAGCTTCTGCAATATTTATTTATTTTTTGAAGTTACGCTCGCGAGTCAATTGACGGGACTTATTTTATTTAAAAAACCCTGTTTTTCAATAAAAATACTATTAAATGACTTGCATTGATATCGTACTACTGCATATGATTTATTTTTAACCTCAATAAATTCATATAGCCTATGTGACCGGAATTTCAAACATTTGTCCGGTAAATTGAAACCCTGCCGGTCACATTGTCCGGTGCCAATTTTTTCTAGCGGAAACACTGCACCGGGGGTGGATGAGATTTTCCCTGAGTACCTCAAGTCTCTGGATGTTGTAGGGCTGTCTTGGTTGACACGCCTCTGCGACATTGCATGAAGGAAGGGGACAGTACCATTGGAGTGGCAAACCGGGGTGGTGGTCCCTCTTTTTAAAAAGGGGGACCGGAGAGTGTGCTCCAACTATAGGGGATCACACTTCTCAGCCTCCCCAGGAAAGTCTACGCCAAGGTACTTGAGAAGAGAATACGGCCGATAGTTGAACCTCGGATTCAGGAGGAACAATGCGGTTTTCGTCCCGGTCGCGGAACACTGGACCAGCTCTATACCCTCTGCAGGGTGCTCGAGGGTTCATGGGAATTTGCCCAACCAGTCTACATGTGTTTTGTGGATCTGGAGAAGGCATTTGACCGTGTCCCTCGTGCCTTCTGTGGGGGGCGCTCAGTGAGTATGGAGTCCGGGGCCCTATATTAAGGGCTGTCCGGTCTCTGTATGATCGGAGAAGGAGTCTGGACACAGCAGCTGATGGCCAGACCATGGATAACGGTGACTTTGTACCTTCAGCCCGTCTACCACCACCTCAGCCTAGCTTCCAGTCAGGAAAGGCTTCCAGTGTTGAGAAGACAGCTGAACGTGGCAACTTCTAGCAACAGACTTTGAAGAATTTGGCTACCTGGCTGACCGACTGGGCCAAGAACAGGGAGTTGCGAGCGTGGTGGTTCCCCAATTTGGTGTGGGTGGTTTCCAGGGTTACCCCTATCCATCCTTTGATTACATGCTCCTGTATGGCTTGTAACCTCCTGGCACCCACACTACTTTCAGCCAGCACCATGAGAAGGGCAAAGACTACTCTCAGGCCATCCACTACTTGATGTAGCACGACTCTGACGACCATGGTCTCGTGCAGCAAAAAAAGGTCTCCCAAGCTGCTTCCTAGACCTCCACAGGAAATTTTTAATGCATATTAAGGCTGGCAGACATGTCTGTCTACCAGATTGCACACAAGATGCTGACTCAGCTTTGGCCAATAAAGATTTCGATCAGTACATGGCTCTGGTAATGCTTGTTTGTAATAAAGGCCCAGAAGTTTTGGGCCCTATTGGGTAAACCTGTGTTGTAGGCAAGTGGGTTTGGGAATGACTTGCCTCTGAGTTGGCACTCTTGGGTCATCACACCTGTTGGACCACCACCCTGTGATTATGGAACAGTCAGGCTCTGACCAGTTGAAGGCCAGATTTCCAGCCTTCGACCTAAGCCACCCTAAAGTTTTATGATACCTCCAGCGTGGTCTGGAAAACAAAAGGGGCAATGGAAATTTCCACAGCCCGAAATCAGGACTAAAGTTTACGACACCGTGGCCACACGGCTTGGAGCGCCAGAAGGACCAGCTCAGGGCCGGCTTTCTCCTTTTGTGACCGAAGGAGCGTCCGTTTTGGAATGCTGCATGAGTGACTGGTTCCGAGCCCAGAAAGCCTAGATAAATGTTGATGTCTATGTGGAAGCATGATCTGACAGGGTATTTTCATCTGTCAAATCATCCTACCTGCCAATATCTATGTGGAAGCGTGATTTGACGTTTTTTTTCTTCCACCAACGCGTCTTACACATAGATCTATGTGGAAGCACATTCTGACTTCCTGCTGTTTGTCTATTTGCATGAAAAAGCCTTTGAAAAAACGGATCGTACAGTATTTTCTGGTAGGACACCTCGGCAGAGAAGTATATCATTTCATCCGACGGGTAGGACAACTCGGCAGAACACCGAAGTAGTATAAGTCTGATAGTGATATTAAAAGTATACAATGAATCTGGCTTCATCTCACCGCCTGCGTCGCCAGTTCCCCATATCTTCAAAATGTTCGTGCGCTAGGGTCAGGGTTGGCGTAAAGATGCACACATTTTTACGTTTTTTTTTTTTTTTAAATCCCAACCTTTGCGTAGAAGGTGGCGTGTGCATCTTTCAAGCCCTGTTTTGTGCGCACGCAAGCTTTATAAATGAGGCCCCTGGTATCATTAGAGGAATTTAAAGCGATTTCAAATGATTTGGAGTCAGGTGACTCATTCACCTCTAAATTATATTTTAGATTGACCAATATACATTGCTCCTTACTGATCCCTGATATTGTTGACTGGTGACAAATACAAATTGAATACTTTTTATATTTTTGTTCTGTTATATATTCTTTTATTGTCATATGAATTATATATTTGTCTGTATCTCTGTCTGAAACTGTTAATTGTGTTGCTGCCTGTCTTTCCCAGGACCCTCTTGCAAAAGAGATTTTAATCTCAATGAAACTATTCGTGGTTAAATAAAGGTTTAATAAGATTTTTTTTTCAAATGGGCAAAGTGTTCCTTGAATTTTGAGCAGTGTACAGTCACCACGTTACTACACGCAAAAACACATATTAAATATTAATCATAATGTAGTTACATGATGTGGCCACAAGAGGGTGCTGCTCATAATCAAACAGGTTGATTAAAGTGTTTTTGAAATAAACATGGGCTTTCTGTGGTCATGTACAGAATGTCAAAATAACATGACATAGACTCAGAGTTTTGTATTTTGAGATCAGAGAGGGATTCTGAAATGCTATGTATATATATATATATATATATATATATATATATATATATATATATATATATATATATATATATATATATATATATATATATATATAGACATATCCATACATACAGATAGATTGCAACCTAAAATTATTTAAATAATTGTTGTTTAGTGGCACTTTAATGGCACCTGAATGAAATTGAACTTTTATCAACAACAATACATATAAAAGTGATACTGCACATGAGTGCAATTGTTTATACCCCGGGGGGGAAGGACCATTAGATACACCAGTAGCAGCCAATGTCGAAAGGTTTATTAAAATGCATCAATTCTTTAATTAATTCTCGTAATTAAAGTATAGTTGGCCTAAATACATGTTTTACAAATGTAAAATCACCTTAAGTTGTCTAGATGTGACTACTTCCTGTGCAGGAAGCTGCTTCTTTCCTTTTGTGAAGTGGGACACGAAAAGATGCAACATAGGCCGCAATCTTGAGAAATCCTACTGGCTTTGTTTTGTGCTCTAGTGTAGTCCTCCTTCCCTGGTTGTATGACAGTAATGACTTCAAGTTATTTTTTTCACCATTTAAAAAGATCAAAAGCAATTATACCAAGAAAATAAAGCAGGATATTGCACGTCTTCTGATTTTCTAAATTATGACTTATTTTATTTGTTGTTATTGTTGCTTTGAGAGTTTGTCTTTAGTTTTTTTTTTCAATGATTCAATAAAAAAAGGAAAAAAACCCACGTTGCCAAAATGCTCGCGCAACATTATATGATGTAGGCTGAGATAAAAGTAGAAGATTCTATTCAATTTTATTTATATAGCGTCTATTACAACAGAAGTTGTCTTTAGGCGCTTTCCAGAGCAATTATTACAAAAACAATGGCAGGTAAAAACTCCCCTAGTGGGAGAAAAACCTTAAGCCAAACAGTGGCAAGGAAAAACTCCCCTTTAGGAGGGAAGAAACTTTGAGCAGGTCCAGGATCATAAGGGGGGACCCTCCTGCCGGAGGCCAGGCTGGCCAGAGCAGGAAAAGAGAGAACAGACAAAATTGCCGATATTTTCAGAAGTTCTCTTGTTGTTTGGAACTATTGAGGTTTACATGAACCACGTGACCGAGATCAGAAGTTGTCGCCACTTTGTTTTATCGACTGCTCTGGTTCTCTGAGCTCACTGCTGATGCTCCGCTCTGGCATCGACTAGCCGTCCTAGTCCCCTTCTCTGCGGTAATCGCGCGGCATGGATTCAGCCATCCTCGTATAATTTTGCCAATATTTAATCAAAGATACACACTATCGAAGACAAAACATATTCGGGAAAGACAACAGCTTCTGTCCTCATGATGAGTGACGATGCAGACAACCCTCCTGAGAGGGAAATGAAGGTAAATCAACAGTTTATGCTGAAGCTGCTGCTGACTAGCTTAACTTGTCAGACAACTGGTCAAATTTGACTTCTGGAGTTAGTTATACGTAACATGTCTTTATCTAGTAAAATATATTATAAATAAAAGATTACTGATAAAAGTTTCACAAGCAATCTGTGAGAGCAACATAATTAATTTACGCTGGCAGCATGCTACCGCTTTAGCAATTAGCATCACAATGTGAAAGAGATAAACTGTTCAAGTTAGTAATGATAAAAGAAGACTTCACTCAAAGTATACACCCCTTTTTCTGTTATATCAAAAGGAAAACTACTTCAAATATAACAGAATTATGAATTCTGGTTATTAGTGTTTTCATATTTTGCTGTGGTCAAGTTAAAAGTATCTAAATGCGTTTAAATTAATACCAGGAATTAATCAAGTCCACAAGATACTTTATTTAGTGTGTGCTCGGTTCATTTTCGGTCTTGAAGACGCAGTCGAGTTTAGGGTTGGTTTTATGTAACTTGAACATACAATGTGACTTGGATGTAAACAACCATTTTCATTTTAGAAAAACGAGTATTTCAGCTTTCAAGATATTTAAGACAGCTCAGAGTTTCAGAAAACAACAAATTAAAAGATACAGAAACTGAAAACATTTCAGTCAGGAAAACGAAAGACTTCAGAAAACATGATGGCAAAGCTTTGTTGATGAAATTGTGCATAGTTTTCACATAGTGTTTTTGATTTTGGAAAGAAAGTTATTTTTATGGTTTTGTAATTTTTATAAAAAAAAAAAAAATCTTGACTGTTTTTATATAATGTTTTGTTATGACCAGTTCTATTGTGTTTATCATCAATAACCAGACTCTATGTTTTTTCTTTAGGATTTTCAGTTTCGGCAGATGAAGAAAGTTCAAGTTTTTGAGCCAACTGACGATTTGCCTAAAGACAGATCTAATCTGCTTACCATCTCAAACAAATATGGTTTATTATTTGTGGGGCTTGACCGAACATTTAAAGTATACTTAACTCAAGATATTCTGCTTGCTGATAGAGCTGAATGCAGCGCCTACGATGTAGGTAAGAGATGACCGCACAGGTTTGATCAGTGTTCTTATCTTCATGTTCATATAACTCACAAATTAAGGAAACTTTTCTACCTGTTTTCTAGTCAAAGGGACACCAGTATTGGCTCAGGTGACCGTGGATCTGTCCCTGCTCCATTTGGCGCTTAGTTGTGATGAGCTCACTCTGTCAGTGTGTGGCGTATCTGAGGGGGCCAGCTTATCACTCACCTTTTACGATGTTCGGACCTTCCTGAACAAGGTAAGCGTGGATCGGTCTGTGTGCTTAACATAGCTGTATTATATTAGACCAGCATCAGAAATATAAGTTAGTAATATTAGTTAGAGACAAAGGTAAGTAATGTCAATAGGGAGTTTATTGATTTAATTTAATTTATTTATGTATTTTTTTTTCATCATTACATTACAACTTTTGGTTATTTTTTTGTTTATCCCCAAAAAAGGAATGTTTTGTTGGACACAAGAATAACTGGTGCCATGTTTTTGCCTTTATATATGTTTAAAGGTATGAAAACATTAAAGTGTTAGGTTATAATTGCATAAATTGTCTATATTTCATTACTTTATATACTGTCTTCGGGTTACATTTGCAAAAAATGCTAAAAACCAAATGCTCAAAAATTAAAAACCAAAATAGACCGAAAATGGAACAAATAAAAACGGAATGTGGGAAAAAATAAAACCGATTTCATCCGTCTCTGTTTGCTGCCTTGGATCTGTTTGGTAATTCTGACCGACATGATGTTTCTGAAAGCAGTTATATCAGCATTCTGGGAGCTGATTGGTCCTTACAGCATCCTTAGCTGCCAATACTTGCTGTTTAATCGCAATATAATACTAGTAGTAATATTTAGCATAACTACAGTGAGTCATATAATTCATGCAACAGCTCAAAAAACAGTTTAAATAACACTAACCCAAATCAATATCGGAATCGAATCGGATCAAATCTTGATAATCGATTCTGAATCTTAAGAATCAGAATCAAATCGATTCTTGACATTTGAATCGATCCCCAGCCCTAGTTTCACATCAACATCAGCACCCTGATATTGTAAACTAGAAGGAAAGTAGGGAGCAGGCATCACTGTGTGTCATAGACGCTGTCCAAAATGAAACAATTATCCAGGAGTACATCAAGAAAATTGCTGGCAGCAATGAACTAAATGAATGTCTCAGGCAGCAGGTATCCAGTCATAAAGAGGAGGAACCTTGTCATTTATGGCATTGTGCCGTTTGCAGTTGATGGTTTCAGTGCTGTTTTGAAAGACGGCACTGATCTTGCACGCAATCAGACCTCGAATTTATTCATTGATTGATGTCTTTTTGTTTTTTGTCAGACGAAACCGCAAAAGCTACCATTCGCGTCCCTTCGGCCAGCTGTGCAGCCTGGTACTTTAGTGCAGGACCTGAAGTGGAATCCTGCTCAGGTTTCCTTGTTGGCCGCCTGTCTGTCTGACGGAAGTATGATGATTCTGGAAGTTACCGACTTCGTGAAAATACAAGCCCAGCTACCTTCTACAAGTGGCATCACTTGCAGTGAGTGTGACAGAATGCACGACTTTTTTAAATGTTATTGTTTTAAAAACTCTCACATGCTATGAATCTCTGACATGGTTCTGTCATACGACGTATACTTTCATTACAGTTTGCTGGAGTCCAAAAGGAAAGCAAGTCGCTGCAGGAAAAATGAATTCCACAGTTTGTCAATATACACCAGTAAGGAAACCTTATTCATTTTGATGAGAAAAAGGAATGTCTTCTTTGTCTTGAAATGCTGTGACTGATTTTTGTCGTCTGTTCAAAAGACTCTAGAAGAAAAAAAGGTTATCCCGTGTCCACACTTCTACACCTCTGATGAACCAGTCAAAGGTAATATTTGACATGGGGTTAATTGCATATCTAATGTCTTTTAACACAGCTGATCATCCTCATATTGACAGATTATTAGTGTTGTATGTCAGAAAATATTGCTTGTTCTGCTGCAGAACGTGAAACCTATTGGTATAATTTTTTAATTTCCTTTGTGGCTGGTGTCTCTTTTTTTCTTTTATCAGCCCTTGATGTGCTGTGGCTGAGAACGTATAACTTTGCAGTGGCATATGCTGCTGCAGATGGATCCCTGGAGACCCCTCCTGAGATAGTGTTGATCTCTCTGCCTGTGAGTATGGAGAGACATCTGTCGTCCACTTGTTTCAGTTTTGTTTCTTTTGTTTCTTTTTTTTCTTTTTTTTTGTCGGGTGGTACCATAAGATTCTAAAGTACCAAATTCTGCAGTGCTAAAACAAAGAAAGAAATGCAGCACGCAATACTTTGCCAGTGTCTTCGGTAGCTTTTTGGAACAGATTGCCTCTGCATTGCAGCGATTTTAAATTTTTTTGACATTTTTTTGTGTAGTATGGTATTTCACTTGACGACAGTCCTTTTTGTCAACTTTGGCCATTTGAGTTACATGCTTCATCAAAGTGGTCACAAAGCCATTTAAGGGTATCGTTGAGGTATTTAAGCCAATATAAATCATGAAAATGACCTAAAATGAGTCATTCCAAGTAGGATTTGGCCAAAGCATGACATTATTGTCCATCATGATACCAAGGTAACATCATGATGCCGTGCACCTACCTGGCAGCATGCACTAATTCTACTGTCCCTGCAATAGCTGGCAAGGCTTTCCAGGGATTTTCCTGGATATTAAATCGACATTAAAGGCACTCCCCCAAAGACACTTGGAAATTAAAAGAAGTATTTACACAGGGCAATACAGTTGACAAAGACATATAGGAAAGAGCGTGAAGAGCAGGATCCTCTGCAACCCAGATATGACAATCCATCACAATGTTTCACAAGGTATATTTTCAAAAGGCTATTAAAGGGACATCGCTGAGCCAAAATTCTGGGTCAGTTTTCAACATGTATCACAAGTCACATATTTATATCGGAGCTTTGCAGTCTTTTTCAATTTACCTTGAATTTGTTTAAGGCAATGTTCAGCAAAAAATAGAACTATAGTAAATTATTGTAAGTTTTTTTTGTTTTGTTTGTTTATTTTTGTTTAGTGAAGTTGAATTCCTGATGATGAGATAAATTGTATCGCCTTCCATGTGAGAGTGGCTTACGTTTTGATGCATGTAATTATTTTATTTTTGCAGAAAAAGGATGAAAAAGTGGAAACAAAGTATCTGAACTTTGGAGACATTGTGTATGGCAGCTGCACTAAGAGACAACACCACTACTACTTAAGTCACGTAGAGGACTGGTAAGAGTGAATAGGGTTTTAAAGGCATGGGATAAACTATTGCTTTTATCACTTTAAAATGTTGCAGTTCATCTTTTTTTCCATTTATGTTAAATTGATGTAAAATTAGCTTTGTTTCGCCTCATTGATTGTTTCATCTAGGGATCTGGTGTTTGCCGCATCAGCAGCTTCTATTGAGGTCAGCGTCATTGCCAGACAAGACGACAAGGTATGTCATTTGGAAAAAAAAAAAAATGAAAATGCATGAGTTGAGTCTGGCTTTTAAATGACTGTGCTTTGAATGCAGTTGAAAAAACCTGATGGAGTTTAATTTTTAATACTATTGCCTCAAGTATCAACTGCAAACTTTTACAGTTATTCTCACTTAAAATGCTTATCTATTCATCTATCCATCTACGGTTGAAAAACAGAAAGCCCAAGGCCAAACTGCTAAAGAAGAATCAACAAGGAATAACTTATTTCTGATAATTATACCTCAAATGAATGTATATTGTATTTCAATACGTGGTTGCAACATGAGAAGAAAAAGCATCCTGCGATGATGCTGTTGTCCTCATTAGATGTGGGAGCTTTGGCTCCTGGAAGATGCAAGCAGAGCTGAACTTCCAGTGACTGACACAAATGAAGACACTCTGCCTCTTGGCTTAGCGATAGACTACACCAGCCAGCAGGAGATCTACATCAGTAAGTGCATCTGGCTTGCAGCATACTTATCATCTTCAACAGTGAGCAGAAGTGAATTACTCTAAATTCAATATTACATGTTTTGATATAAAATCATAAAAGAGGGTTTTTAGATGCATTGCATTGATCAAAACTTTCTTTCTTTTTTGGGGAAAACACTGAAACAAAATGAAATATGTTGGTTTGTCGGATGTCCACGAAGTAGTAGTAGCAGCAGTACCAGTAGGGAGCTCTCACCAGTGCTTTCATAGAAAATATTGCTAAATGGAAATGTTCATATTGAGCAAAAGCGGAATGTGGTTATAATTTCTGAAGCTATGATCAGCTTCCAGCAAAGAGACCATATTTACAGTATCTTGCAGTGGATTGTGTATAAATCTTTAAAAATACACAGTGATGCTCCATGTTCAATTGTCACCCTGCTAGAACTGTATATTCTGAAAACATATTGTTAATGCAGTACCGATATGTGCAATATCATTGTCAAAAACTGATGTGCTCTGAATTTCAGTCATATGATTTTGGCTATTAGGGCTTCTGGGTATTTTGTGCTACAAGATAATTAAATATTTTCAAAAAAGAGATTTGTAAATGGGAATATATTCTTGTATCAATATGAACTTAATGCTGCTTTCTGTCCATTCAGTGTAAATTGTTATTGTAAAATAGTGTAACTTATTTTTAGATTTTTATCAACTCATTTTCAATGTTTCTCTTTCAAGAAGCAGTTTATTAAGATTTTCTGCTAACATGGTCGAGGCTCTATTGACATGTGAATTGGTTTATTTACCAATATAGGAGTTGTTGCCAGGTTAAATTTTCTTCACAAAAAAGCTGTGTTGTGGGAATGGCAATGATGCATCACAGTAAAACCATTTTTTTCCAGTGTCTGCTTCAGCAGCATAGCAGAAAAAAAAAATCTAATTGAGTCCAAATTCAAAAATACTTTATTAATCCCTTAAGGGAAATTTAATAAAAAATATTTAAAAAAAAAATCATTGACTCTAAGGTTAGACAATAATTCAATAATGATGTATATCGAAAATTTAAGTTGAATCAGTCATGGTGGATATACAATATTCAGGACACCTTTCACTGGCGGTCATCAGGCTGCAGGTGCTGCTGTCAGCAGAAAACAAAGAAAGCCACGTCACAGCACAGTGACGAACACCACAGCTTGCAGCGTGTGTATTTTTTATTTTCTTTTGCTGGGACCAAAGCTCAAATATCTCAGACGCCGCTGTCTAAAACCTGATAAAACTCTCCACAATGTCTGCTGTAGTTCTTAGTTCCCTCTCTTTTTAGTTCTGGTGGCAACACTGAAACATGTGAAAGGATTGATTTAAAGCAAAACAACATAGACGGCTTGTATTTCTTGCCTCTAGGAACTGTCATAGGGTGTCATCAGCCCTGTTGCTCACACTTTCTTCAGTTTTATGCAGCACTTTTAATATTTATCCTTAAACTTTTTTTTTAGCCATTGAATTATTTAATATTTTGGCCATATCCTCCGACCATAATTACTATGCTGAAGTATTTTGTATTTAACAAGTCATATCACAATATTGAACAACAACAATATGATGTGTTGCATGTTTTCCTGATATCCCGCAGCCCTCCATCCTGCAGTCTAACGTGCACATTGTATATGCAACTCAAATTCACATCTCATTAGACAAAAATTAATTTCAGTTTGCGTTATATTTAAGTTCAGTTGCGTTCGTATTAAGCCTTCTTAATGCATTTCATTACCTCATTGTTTCAACTTCAGATTGTTTTGTGTCGAGCGCTTTCCTATTGATCAGATGAAGCTCAAAATCATCAGGTTGCTTTGTGCACACAGAATCACTGCAGTGCTGTATTGCAGCATGTGTAGTGAGAATTTATTTCATTTATTTTTTTTTTAAGTTGTGTGCTTAACATCTTCTTTTTTTAGAAAATGAGTCAGTGTTTGCTTGATTAATTTGTACCTTTTACTCTACATCCTCACAAAGCGGACGAGAAGACCTTGCCTCCTGCGCCCACCATGCTAATGCTATCCACAGAGGGATTAATCTGCCCATTCGCTCTGCTGAACTTAAATCCTGGGGTTAAGCAGCTCGTTTCACCCGCTACTGCCCTGGCCTTGGAGGGGGAAAGACTGCCGAAGCCAGGTAAGAAAGACGGACAAAGTGGAGAGATGGTGAACAGATGGTGAGGGGTGAACATCGATTTATAATCATTTATTTCAACATTCTGTTTCCCAAAGTGATGATTATTTTTTTTTTTTACTTTTTTTGTGGATTGTGGGTCTTGTAGTGTTTGCCAAGATGCTTTACTTCCTGGTGCAGAACTGTCCAAGTCTGACTCAGAATGTTTGCATATTTGATATATCACCTATTGGTTTCAAATGGACAATTTTAAGTATGAATTTTGGCATTTTGTGTGGAGCCCGCTTCACATTAATGATTAGTTTAAGAGACTCAATGAAGTAAACGCATCCACGTGTCCCTGATAGGGCTGAACGATATGGACAAAATTTCATATCTCGATATTCATGCCAGATATCTCGATATCGATACGATACGATATGACTTTGGTTCAGTGAAAACCAAGGATTTTTCAGAAAAATAAAAACATCAGAAATCAAAAGAGTGCAGTTTTATTGATTAGAACTCACTGCCAGTCATCAACATTAACATAAAGTCACTCAATAATAAATAATAATCAAAATATTTTACTGTAGCTCCGCTTTAACGATAAATAACCAATGCAGTTAGGGTTAGAGTTCAGTACATGTTATTGATTATTGATTGGACGCTGCAGCTGAACGGACTGTCACAACATCACTGCAGTTTCATGACGGAGTGAAGACAGATTACAGATTAAACTCATGTTTCACTCCCAGGTTTCATATTTGATTTATTTTCTGTTTCAACAATTAAATATCTAAAAATGTTAACTTTCAATCTGATGAACAAAAGAACCAGAAAAAACTTTCTTAATTTATTACTGCGCATGTGCAATCCCCCCATTTGTCCAATCCTTGTTTTCAGTAAACGAATAGGAAATAGAGAAAAGAGTTTTCCACTCGCTGTTTTAATTCCCAATTTCGATTTTCAAACACATCAATGAATTTTTTATTATCAAAACAAAAGATGGGGAACGGATTATTTTGGTTTATTTCTCTATTTTTATTTTGTAATTTCAAAACTAAAAAGGGATGGCCGACGTCGCAATTTTCACCAAGCACGACTTGCACAACACCTCGCTCTGGTCGACATCATCCTTTCTAAATCCAAAATACCTCCAAGTAATGGAGGATTATTTATGTTTTGGCACAAAATTAGATTCAGCACCGCCACCGGCCGCATTATACTCCGCAATCATGTCTCTTTTCTTCCGTTTGGATTTCTCCGCTCTTCTCCGCTCTCCTGTGTGTGGCTGTGTGCGTCTCAGTCACGTGTCCCTCCCGCCCACCCTCCTATGTTTGTCATTGGTTGGCTTCAGCTGTCGATCAACAGCAAGCATGAAATAAGCTTTGTGGTTGGCTGGCCGTAGTGGTGCGTTCAAGAGCGAGCGGAAATATATCGTTTATATCGTTGCTTTTCCGTTATTAATGTCTTGAATGTTCATATCTCGATATAGATACGATAACGGTATATCGTTCAGCCCTAGTCCCTGATGAGCTTATCCAGATATATTAAGGGAAAAACGTTATTTTGCCTGTGATTTTAGTTATGAATGCAGATGTGAATATAAGTTTGAGGGTTTAACGTTGTTATTTTTACTTACTTTTTTTGGGGGGGGGGACTTGCTTTGGCCATGCAAGGAGCTTTGACCTGACATGCCAGCCTTCAAATCCAATCAAATCAAACATGTTCAGAAAAGAGTTGAAGCCAAATTTTTTTACAAACTTAAAGTGTCATATTGCACTTTTCCACTAGTACCTACTAAGCACGGCTCGACTCGTTTTGGCACTTTCCCACTTGGGGTCTACCCCTGCCGAGTAGATACTTTTTCTGTAACTACTCTGCCGAGGTTCTAAGCAGCCTGTATCTGACGTCATCACACTAGACGCCACCGTTTGGTCGGGGGTTGGAGTCAGACGTCTGTGTCAGGATGTGACATCAGCCAAAGAGTGACTCCAACGGCGGCTTCTTGTTCACATTTATTCGACAGGCAATGGCAGCGCAAAAGTCTGTTTCGTGATCCAACTCTGAGGTGCAGATGTTCATAAACCTGGTGGCTGAGGAGAGAATTGAAAAAAGGGATCTAGACGGGGCGATAAGGAACAACAAGATGATCTACCAGGAGCTCTGTCACTTCATAGCTGCTCGCGGCTACCGATGGACTTTTCAGCAGCGCCGAGACAAACAAAAAAAAAATTAAAAAGCGTTGCCTGTTGAAGCTTCTCTCACTCGCATTTTTTAATTTGATATCGAGCACAAGCCGCAGACCCAGCAACACATCATTCCTCCATGTTCTACACCTTTAGTGTTGTTGTCTTCTTCGTTTGTGTCACACAATCAATTACGTCACACCAGCTTCGCTCCAACCCGCCTACTTCTGCTCCAGGTGCTGAATTGTTATGGAAAAGAAACTTGACCGAGTTGAGTCGAGCGAAGCTGAGATGACTAAAGCCGAGTAGGTACTAGTGGAAAAGTGCCAATATAAACAGGGGTTGTGACCGTCTGCCTGTGAAAAACATCTGCTTCCCTTTACTCTGACTAATCTAGCTGCTTGGAGAATTGGCAGCCTGGTTCGTAGAGAACGCTTGCTCAGCACATGATAACATTAATGAAATTGAATTGATTTTCTGTTCACAGGTTCTTTGGCAGCCCAACCGGCCAAAATCGCTGCCCCAATTTCAACTGCCCCACCAGCTTTCCCAAACATTGGATTTACTTCAGCAGCTGCTTCCACTCCTCTGATCCCTGCCCCTTCATCCTCCACTGTCCCATACAGCATTGGTCCTACAGCTCCTGTGTCGTCATCTGCGTCAAGCTTTACTTTCTCAATTCCAACTACCTGCTCCACCACCTCAGCCCTTTCAGCTTTCTCCCTGGGGGGATCTGCACCTTTTGGCTCAGGACCTTCAAGTTTCTCTTTTGCCTCCAAGCCTCCCTCTGACACGGCCTCTGCACCTTCAGCATTTTCTTTCAGTACCCCTTCCATGAAACCCGCAGTGGTGGCCCCCCCACCTTCAACATCCCAGAGCCTTGCCGCTGCCTCGCCAGCAACAGTCAGACTAAATCTGAATGAGAGGTACTCGGCCATAATATGTTGGGGATTCTGAGTACAGTTGCATATACAAACACATACGGATAATTGTTTTCTTTATTAAGGTTTTCAGCAGTGGAGACCACCGCACCAGCTTTTTCCCTGAATGCTTCACTTCCCAAAGCTGTCACTTCCAGTTCCAGTAGTTTTACTGCACCTTCACTCCCAGCCACTAAGCCACCAGCTGTGTTAGGTAAGGAACACTGTTTGTAATCACTACTGTTCAGGGTTTTTGTTACTTTTTATTTTTGTATTTTTATGAATAAAACCACAAGCTCTATCATCTACAGCTAAATGGTTAAATGAAGTAAAGTTAGGATTTTGTCGCAAGTTGTCGTCGTACAATACTTATGGCATCCCTTGTTACTTTGATATTATCGTTTTACAGCACCAGTGTGCCCAGTTCAGACCAGCACACCTTCCACAACTGTTCAGAAACCTGCTCCTGCTGCCCAAGGCCGTGGCCAAGCTCCACAGGTATTATCTAGTTGTTGCAAAGACAAATGACTGATCACGTTTCTTTTAAGGGTACAGTTCATATTTTTTCCCAAAAAAATTTCCATTTGTGTTCAATCTAAAAGTCGAACCATAGGGTACAAATAACACAGTAGGGAACTGGACTGATGACAGAAAGGGCATTACATTAAGTTTTATGACTGTTGAAAGAACTGCACAGTTGTCTTTGAGGGATATTTTAATTATTTGTATTTGATGAGTTGGTAACAAATGACTGAAAATGGTACAAGCAAGAGAAAAAATACAGTTAGGTGTTTTGCACTCGTTAAAGGTGGATTTTAATTGTTTGTGTTTTTACTGAAAGGCCACTCAGTAATCCATGGCTTTTAAATGCCAACACTGCAATTAAGTATTATTTAAGATTGCAAACAAGCTTTCAGCATTTTTGGCCAATCTTCCTCTGCAGTGAGTCTTAAGGTTTATTGCCTGTTCTGCATTATTGTCCTGTTGAGAAAATTCCAGTGGAATCAAGGCCTCGTATTTCTACAGAGGGCTTGTTTCCCTCCATAATATTAAAGTTCTCCTTTTGTCACAAAGCCTTTTACTATGGTAAGGTTGCTGGCCTGTCAGGTAGGAATACAACACATTTGTACTGCGTTCCCACCACTAACAAAGACTCGAAGTGTTCTTACAAGATAATGATCAGAAACAGTCAGCTTAAGCAGTGGGGGACAGGTTAAGAAGAGGACATGTCAGCGTTTTGGCGAATAATAATTCCCTATAAATCAAAATTTGTCAGAAAAATAATTCATTTACTGCGTATATAAGAACAAACGAACCCCTCACTCAGTGCTGCAGTCCAGTTTTCCATATTTATACCATCTTCTCAAATAGTTTGATCAAAGACTAAATCATAAGATAACAAAAGTAAAGTACCAATGGAGTTAACTGAACTCTTTTTAAGGAGGAAATCCGTTGTTATATTGGATGTCAGAACTGTTTCAGGTTTTACTTTATTGTTTGTTCAAATTGTTTTTGATAAGTGTATTTTAGGGTTTGATTTGTTTGATCATTTCTTAATGCAGGCAGCTGTGAGTATAAAGGCTCTGGAGAAGCAGCTGCAGCAAAAGAAGGACTCCGATCCCATTATGGCAGGAATTTTTGAGGAGGTAAGACCAGAGTGCTCTGCAGCACTTTTCTTTTCTTTTTTTTTTCTTTTAATTTTTATAGTAACAATGGGAGACCATGGGAGTTGGATAAGTCGTCTTAAATGTAATCATAATCATGTAATCATATAGATAATGGATGGATGGAACTTTACAACAGATGTTTGTAACCCCAATACTACATAAATGCACTCAAATCTGTGGCACCAATTTAAAATTAATTATTTTTTTTTGTTCAATACGTATTCTGTATTTGATGTTTATTTCATTCATTTAAAAAAAAAAAAAAAAAGGTTAAAACTTAGAAATCCCCTTGGTGTCAGATCAGTACTCTGTCAGTCGATACCAAGTCTCAGGTATCTGAAAGAAAAAGAAATATCAGTACATTGCTACTCACTCACGTGAAAATCTTACTTGAGGATTTACAAGTCGCTAATGTAACTTGTTGCCATGAATGTCATGCTGAATTAAGACGTGTGGAACGTGTATACAGTCCTGGAGCAACTCCCTCACATTGCTGTATAACTAACTATCTTTGGCTTGTTGTCAGATTGCACACTTTCAGAAGGAGTTGGACGACCTCAAGGGACGGAGTGCAAAAGCTGACTTTAAGGTTGGCACGAATGATGAGATGAAGGAGTTGAGAAAAGAGTCGGAGGACCTCCATGTTTTCACCCTGGAGATCAAGGAAACCACAGAGGTAAGACGATGTTTGAGAAGCTAGACCATTTAGAAAGTGCTTGGGCCAAAACAAAAATCCCTGTAGTTTAAAAAACCCAGAATACAACGAGTCACATTCATTCACAGTTTTGATCATTTCTGTTATCATTGATTCAGATTTTAGTCGTACTATGAAGCATGTGATCTGCTCTCCTCCTCTTAAACATTTGTTGCCCCCCCAGTGTACCATAAAGAGTATTTGAATATTTTCAACACAGGTCTACATTTTGAATTCATTAAGGTTTTTAGTTCCAGAAGAATAGTTGGGGGGGTAAATGTGTCCAGTCTCAGGGAAGACTACATCAAGAAGATCAGTTTTTGTGTCATAATTTTCTTACATGTCCTTTAATTTCAGATATTAGGTTGAAAAAAATCTGTATTTAAGCCTTCTCTTATTTTTTTTTAAGTCCCTTCATGGGGACATTGGCACACTGAAGACCACACTACTGGAGGGCTTTGCTGGAGCTGAAGAAGCCAAGACCCAGAGTGAGCTGAGCAGAGACAAGAAGTACAGGCAGCTGTTGTACAACAAACCTCTGGATCCTCGGAGCGAGGAGCAGCTCAAGGTGATAAACGACTGACTGGCTGACTAGAATAGTGCGCGCAAGGTTGAGTATTTTATATACTTGTTGTACTTTCTTCCTTTCTCAGGAGATTCGCAGGCTATACCAGTATGTGAAGTTCGCTGTGGAGGATGTTAATGATGTCTTGGATGTGGAATGGGAGAAACACCTAGAGAAGAAAAAGAAGCAGAAGTAAGTGTAAAACATTATAGATTAAGCCGATCAGCATTTTAGAGTCCAGAAGGATCCTCTTGGAAACCCAATCAGCTGATGATGCAGTCTTCATCCTGGACCTGCAGATCAGCGTGGTCCCTGAAGCTCCCTCCAAAACTCTTTAATGCCTTCTAGTTGTGCCAGAGCTTCCACAGTTATGCAATTATGCGCGACTTTACACAGTCATTTATAGGAAACATATTAGTCTAACCTTGTAATTTTTATAACTAATTTGATTTGACTTGTTCTTACTTAATATGATCATCAGCTGTTTTTGCCTCAGTGTGAATGAGTTATAAAACGAGTTTTACTACTTTATTGTCGGGCACTGTCAACTGACAAAATTTTTGTAGCGGTTTGCACATTTTCATGCAAAGTTTGTTTTTGACATTCCAATGTGAGTACGTTTTTGTGTGCGCTGCACTTTTTGTACATGAGGCCCCTGATCAAGTAGAATATTGTATGATGCATATTTTTTGTGTAGAAACAAATGTTATCTTTACAGACACATGGTTGTGCCAGGACGTGAAGGCCTCTTCACCACGCTCTCCAACAACCTGTACATCATCAACCGGCAGAAGAACAGCCTGGATCAGTTGATTCAGGAGCTCAACACGCTGCGCCTCTACAACAAAACAGCAGCTCCTACAATAAACCAAAATACTGCAACAGCAACAACACCAAGGTATGCTCTGGAAGAGAACGGGCTGGGCTGGAGAATTATGAAAATTTTAGGATTATATGAATATGGGATTACACTTTTGATTTTAAAATTAGAACAAAAACACAGTGGGATTAGATCACGAAAAAGCTTCATTATATGAATTTAGTCTGTTTAATTAAGCTTCGGTTTGAAGTCACAACAGTTTAGGAATATTTTAAAGGGAGCTGATCGACCTCAACATCACCTTTTCCCCCCTTAGTACCTCAAAAAAATACATCAGGATTATTATTATTTTTTTTTATTCACTTTATTCACAAGTTGTCACTTGTAAGTTTGACCACATGTCCCACCGCTGGTAGCATTTTCATTACATGACATCCAAAACACACTTTCAGCAATTCTGCTCTCAAACCAATAAACCCTGCGATTTTAACAGAGTGTGCATTTAAAAATCAATTACATCAAACTGTCAAAAGCATTGTGATCTAAGACATCTTGGCTGTATTTTTTACTAGTTTGGAAAGTGAACTCAAGAGTTTAGAAGACGCACTCTTGAAAGCCAAGCTGGATACCACCGCTCCCGAGACAAAAAACAAAGCTCCAGGTATGCATCTCTCCATGGATATTTTTTTTTATCTAAAATGATAAAAGGTACCAATCACTCTATATTTAAAAATACCCTCAACATATCCTGTTCAGGGTTGAGGCGGGGCAGCCTCTTGCAGTTATTTCAAGAGCTGCATCTCTGACTTTAAAAACAGGGCTAATAAAACAAGTCACATGTATTAATTTTGACTAACACCAGATTTTCTCCAGCAGTCAAGATATCATCAGTTAAATTGTCCCAACTGCGCAACTTCCTCTCAAAGGGACAGATGCCCCCTGTACGGTCGACAGCACCAGGTACTATTAAATTATGTTCACATGACTACGCTTTCTTTTAAATTATGTAAATCTGTGGTCAAAATTTAAGATCTTAGTGAGATAATGGATTTTAAGGTATTCCTCGTTTATTCTCTTTCAGCCAACTTGTCTCGCTCCGCCTTCCTTTCACCTAAATATTATGAGGACTTGGATGATGCAAGCTCAACGTCATCCCTGTCCCAGTCCCTAGAGCCTCACCCGCCTCACTTGGAGCTGGAGGAGGAGGAGGAGGAACTACAGCCCCTTCGGCCCCCAACTGCTGTGGCTCCAGCATTGTCCACTCCTCGCCACCCCACAGTGGTGAGGACCCCCTCTATCCAACCAGGGTTTGGAGCCATCCAGTCTACGCCTCTGACAAAAATTCACTCTGTACCAAACATGGGCTTTGGACTCAGCCCTATTGCCAGCCCCAGTAAGTAAATCATACCAACTTTTCATGTTCACTACTGAAAAACAGTTAAAGTCAATGGTTCTGTTCTGTTCTGTTCTGAGTTCTGATCCAATTCTGATGACCTCTCTAAGCTGCTTACTTTTCTAACTTTTCAATTTATATTTCAGTTCCAACCAACAAGATCAACCTCAGTGGGGCTGAAAGCACCGCTCTTGCCACAAAGACTGTAAAGCATGGAGCTCCGCCCCCAGAGAGAACCATACCTGTCACCCTCCCCGCCCAACAGGCTGCAGCCACTGCTGCTCTGCGCAGACAAATGGCCAATCAGAAGACTGGTAAGAAGCAGGAGCAGCTTGCAAATGGTTAATTATTTACTAGTTTTTGACAACATGTTGAAATAATTGTTGTTGTCCTGTGCACATAACAAGTTTCTTGTTCTACATCCCGTTGTTGTGCTCCTTGTAAATCACCAGGGGGAGACATACACCTTGAGACTAAAGAATCTGAACCCGACAGCTTCAGCAGTCCAATCAAATAGTTTTTTTAAAATTTTTGCATCGTAAGGTTCTTCAATGTGTTAAATGATGAACTCCAATTTGCAGCCATTGGGAGAGAGCTTTATCCAGTCATACTAACTTAACATACTAACATACCAACCTGGCATCTTTCACTTAAAGGGGACCTATTATGGCATTTATTGTATATTTTAAACAGGCGTTGAATGTTTTAAAAACAATCAAATGCTTGTTTTTTCTACATAAATCAGAAATTCAGCCTCTGGGCCATGTCTCTATTTTTACCGCTTCTAACCTCCTTCTCTATGAGGGATTCTGAGGGGCGGGGCGGCTATGATAATGAGGCTCTGTGCTGATTGGCTGCCTGAATGACGTGTAGCAGGGGAGGGCACAAAGCCTCGCTCTGGCAGAAGAGCAGCGGCTCCGTACACAAAGCGTGTCCCATGCGAGCGAGTTTCGGCGAAAAAAATCAATTCCATTGCTTTATTTTCTATTGGACTGTCCTAACTGGCCGCGAGTTTAACGGTTTCAGTGTGGACAGAGAGCGTCCAATGTCACGCAGCTCGACGCGATAGTCGGACGCTCGCATGCAGTTACACGGATCTTAAAGCCTGATTTACGGTTCTGCGTTAAATCGACGCGTACCCTATGCCTTTAGTTACCTGAAGAGGGATCCGGGTCACCTCGTCTTCACACTAATTCACACAAGAAGCTTTGATTGAATTCTAAACAGGTACACCAGTTCTTTACTCCAATTCCTCATCATTTCATTTCTTATGTTACAAGACAAATGAATCATGTTAACTGTAAAGAAATCACAACACTGAATGTTCACAAATGACAGCTTTATTGTTAAAAAAAATAAAACAACATAAGTTGTATATAAATAACATTTATACACTATTGCTGGCTCAAGGAAGGACTGTGCATTTCTTCTGAAGGTGTCGTTGAACAGCTTCAGGTGCATTGCTTGGAAGATCTGAAACCATAAAAAGAAGAAAAATGTATTACTAATAGAGCTCCGGCGTTACCTAACACTCCGTTAGGGAACACCAGAGCTACTCTCCGGTCCGGTGAGTAGCTCCGGTGCTCCGGAGCTAAATACTTAGCCCATGCAAAGATCATACTTGTAAACAAACATAAATAACATAAAAAAAATAACGTCACTTACCGCTGACTCGTTTGCAGTTGCCGGGTCCGTGCTGTTGGTACTGATCCTTTTATGAGGGTAAGTGTCGATGCAAAACCTAATTTTAACTGTCCCTCGTTGTTCAAACAGCCACCGCTTCTGAACAATGGCGGACGCTCCGGCCGGCGGAGTTAGTTGTGGGCGTGGTTTCAGCAGCGGAGGCCAAACCTCTGCGTCTGTCGTGACGTCACGATAGGCGCAGATTCTGAACGGCTCGTAAAAGTCACATGACACTGGAAGGATCCTCCGGGCGGGGTGAACAGAACCTGCGAAATTTGGTTGCTTTCTTCCTTCTCTGTGTTGGCAGGGTGAGGGGAGACAACTTTATATATGTTAAAACAAGAAAAAACATGTTTTTCATAATAGGTCCCCTTTAAAAACACTATGTGGTAATAACACTTCTGACCATATGGTGGAAGACATTCACAAGACATTTCATGTGTCATTTGTTTCTTGCATCCCTGGTAAGACAACAAAGTAGACCTGTAGTGGTAGAAAGTAATTTCTATTGTCAAAGGTTCTTTTGTCAACACAGTAGATCTATACACAGTAGATATGGATCTCTGGAAAGCGTCTGGAAACAACTTCTGTTGTAATAGATGCTATAAATACAATTGAAAAGCCTTTTGGAAAAAAGATTTTTGGTTTCTTTGGGCGGTCTAAGTTTCAGTCTACATAATGTTTTGTTTTATTTATTTATTTATTCATATATATATATATATATATATATATATATATATATATATATAATCACCATTAAATATATTCTTGATGGTTTTGTTTTTGTATATTACAGCCTATGGGGAAAAGAGGCTTTAAAACCACTCTTCAGAAAACCAGTTTGTAAATGATGCTTCGTGCATTATACAGTTATACAGGCTATTGCAGCTGCATCACTTCCCTTTTCTCCAAACTACATGTTTGCAGCGTCATAGTGTGTGTGTGTGTTTATAACGTTGCATTAACAAACAAATAGTGCTGTTAAACAAAATTTACGTTAACATATTATGAAGACATTAACTTTGACAGCTGTAATATACATGCATAAAATTACATACGTAAAAAATAAATGCATAAATAGGTAAAATCAAAATAATCATGCCTTGTTCTTTTGAAATGTGGATTCTGTGTACACATTCTTGTGAAGTGCTCTCATATGCTTTTGTTTGTATTCCAGCTGTTGTCACGACCTCACTGACGGAGTCCACTTTAAAGATTGTTCCCCAGGTGGTCAACATTCAGGAGCTCAAAGACAAAGGGCCGCCTTCCATCATCAGGTAAAAACTGCATTATTACAGATTACACGGATCGAGTCTCTGTCAACACTTTCTACTTTAAGTCACAGTAACGTTGAATAGATTTGTTTCCAAAGACATTTTCTCAGCTAATGTCAGAAATCTTCATCTTGTTCATGATGTGACTGCTTTCCAGCTGTTTTTTTTTAATAATGAAAAAAAAAAAATATTTAATTTAATTAAATTATTTATTTTGTCTATTGCCTATCTGTGTAGCAGAATGCCATATTTTTTTTATTCCACACAGGAATTTTCCACAATTTTGTTTTCTTTCATTAAAAGTACGAGACATGTTCCCCGTCTTACTGTTTTGTTGATCTTCTCCAGCTCCTCAGGGTCTGATCCCACAGCTCAGGCCTTCACAACAGTTTCTACAAATCAAGTCAAACGGGTGAGTATAAAATATCCATAAATACTTGTGTTTTTGTTGAATTGAGCTGTAACTGCAATTAAACGTTTCTCTGCAGAATACTGTCCCGACCATGCAAAAGACTTCCAGTGAAATTACATCCACGCCACAGACGGGCTTTGTGTTTGGTAGGTGACATGTTGGCAGATACGGTGTGTGCACGTCCCACCCATCTCATGCTTGCAGCTCCAGTCATCTGGTCAAACAGGAACATCTGCAGTCCAGTGGCTTGTTTATGGTTCTATTTCTGGATCTGTAAAATCGTCACCTCTAAATTTGTGTTGGGTTTCATGCCATGACAGACATTTACTCAGTTCCTAAAACTTTGTCTTGAAGGTCCGGCAGCCAAAGCAGACGGTTCTGTGAGTTCAGTGGAACAAAGCTCCAGCAAAGGTTTCTCCTTCACTTCAGGGTGAGACATCTCCATTTATTCTTGTCGAACAAAGTTAGCTCATAATTGTATTTATCATAAAGACATAGTCAATAATATTTAACATCTTGCTATTATCAAACTTTACTTGACTGTAATTCACTGAAAGCGATTTGAGCCACATCACGGTTTTTGTTCTGTTAATTTCCCCCAAAATAACCACACAGATAAATGTGTGTGGAGTAGGGATGCCCCGATACCAGTGTTTCCTCTAGGAATTTTTTCAGCAGTGGGGGCATGCTTCCCGGGGGGGTGGCGGCGGCGGCGGCGGCGTTGACTAGGCCCGGCCCAAAGCAATCGGCGTGTGGAAACTCAACAACAATAACGCCTGGCATGAGTGTCACAATACTTAATTGTGGCTCATGATACTATACCATCCAAATTATAGCAATAGCACTGATTTGACTAGATGTGTTAAGAGCATAGTATTCTAGTTTAACTTGAATACTCTCTAACTCAGTCCCTCTGGTTGAACCAATACAAAACAGGTATCTGAAATACACAACACTGTATGAGTTATGATAAATCACTATGTAATGAGGGTGTAAATATACAGTTTAACTTGAATACTCACATAGAAATGAAGGTTGAATGTTAACCTAAAAAAACCAACCAGCAATGCCATTTTTCTCAATGTTTAGGGATAAGGAGTTTCTTCAACAGGTCACTTTTTTCTGCAACTCTGTCATTGTCAAGGGACATGAGGATCTTTCTCTGTGGTCATAAGCATGAATGCTTCCAGGTGTTCTTGTGACTGTGTGCTCCCCCCTCACAAAAGAAAAACAGAGAAACATATTTTCTCATGAACAAATGTAATTGTCTGAAAGATGGTTCAAATGTTATTTCATTGCCCGAAAAATGTTATTTTGTTACTTGGAAAATTTTAAATATGTTTTGTTGGTGAGAAAATATGTTTCTCTATTTTTCTTATTTTTGTGAGGGAGGATATATATTGTTTTTCGGCACTACCTTGTTCTCTATAGCTGATATAACATGAATTACTCCTATGTGGGATCAATAAAGTTCTTATTTTTGCCATCTGAGAAAATTCAATATATTATATTTGGTGCCTAACTGTTTCCAACAATCTTTTTCATGTGGGAAGTCAGGATGACATTCCCTTCATCCAAATGCACTTTTGTTCTTATTCTACCAAAGTCCATGTTGTGCACCTTTCCAAAAAGACACATGTTTACAGCACCAATAATTTCTGTATTAATTGTGATTTTTGATCGATTTCTTTTTATGTTTTGAAGATAATTTTAAAAATAAAACCGGGTTAAACTTTAGCCAAAACGAGGCGTAGTTTAATAGAAAAACACAGAAAAACTCCGACAGGGAACTCAGAACTTCTTCACAAATAACTTAAAAATCACAGAGAGGAAAAAAACAAAAACACCAGCAAACTAACAAACAAAGCAACAAAGCTTAGAGTTAACAAAACGAACCAGCAATGCCGATGAACAACTCGCAGCCGCTCCTTAACTTTTCCTCCCGGGCTGCAGGTGGTTTAAGGATGATTTATGGTTCCGCGTTAAATCGACGCAGAACCTACGGCGTAGTTTACGCGGAGACCTGCCCGTACGTTGCGCGTCGCCGCTTAACCTACGGCGTAGTTCTGCGTCGATTTAACGCGGAACCTAAATCGGGCTTCACAGCGCGACTCACTGTCCGCCGCGCAGCTCCTCGCCACGCCGACTCCGCGCTCATATATGTAATACATTTATAAAGCCCATATATTTATAAAGCCCCGCCTGGCCGAGCCCTAACACTGTGGCCGGCCGCCATCCGTCCTGGCCGTTCTGTGATTCTCCAGATCACACAGATGGCCAGTCCGCCCCTAATAAGTCTACCTTTTCTCCGGTAATTCGCTGCCTTTTTTTCTTACGGCGACTTCTCCTTTTTTTTTTTCCTTACGACGACTCTGACTCTGACTCTGACCTGGTGCCTGACGTGATGTCACTTTAGGCCGCGCTCTCGCCCCACTCCCTCCCTCCCCTCCCCCCGCCGTTGCGCTCATCATCACACAGGCTGTGCTGTGAAGGTGGAGAGATGCGGCGATGGTGCATTTGCAAAAAAAAAAAAAAAAAAAATTATAATAAAAAAAAATTTCAGGCGTGGCGGCTATGATTCAGCAGTGGCGGACCGCCACTGCTGAATGAATGTAGAGGAAACACTGGATACCGATACTGGTATCGGTATCGGGGACGATACTGCTCTCATATACTCTTACTCGCAAAAATTCTCCAATACCACGCAGCGATACCACTTCATTGTTGTTGTTGTGTTTGGTTGCTAAGTGCTGCACAAATACGTATATGCCATAAGTGTAATATTAAGTATAATAATATTTTTTATATAATATTAATATTATAATATTCGTATATAATAATAATATTATAGGGCAGCACGGTGGCTTAGTGGTTAGCACTGTTGCCTCACAGCAAGAAGGTCCCCGGTTCGACTCCCAGGCCCAGCAGGGGCCTTTCTGTGTGGAGTTTGCATGTTCTCCCCGTGCTCGCGTGGGTTCTCTCCGGGTACTCCGGCTTCCTCCCACAGTCCAAAAACATGCATATTAGGTTAATTGATGACTCTAAAATTGCCCGTAGGTGTGAGCGTGAGTGTGGTTGTGAGCATGGTTTGTGTGTCTATATGTGGCCCTGTGATGGACTGGTGACCTGTCCAGGGTGTATCCCCTGCCTCTCACCTAAAATGAGCTGGGATGAGCCGTGACCCCGCAAGGGATAAAGCGGGTAAGATAATGAATGAATGAATAATATTATATAATGTCATCTTGTTTCGGCCAGGATAAACTGGAAAGAGCGGAGCAGTGCGCTGCTACTGCTGCTGTGACAGTAACAACTCCTGTTGGTCGACAGGAAGTGCCGTGTGCGCTCTGAGTAATACGTTTTCTGAATTAAGGCATACTACTGATATTTACTCAAAAGTGTGCCGAAGTATACTTATATATACTGTTTAGGGCCAATCCCAATGTTCACCCTACCTTCTACCACTAGCCCTCACTCACTACCACTTCACCCTAAAAATGAAGCCACTTGGGTAGGGCCATTGTAATCTTCTCTAGGGATTGGGACTAGGGATGGGCGGTATGGAATAAAAAATTTATCACGATAATTTCTGGCATTTATCCCGATAACGATAAAAATGGCGATTAAAAAAAAAATACCAATTCAACTTCACCTTTTGTAACTATAAATCTATCTCTGTTTTAGGTCCAAAATTATTCATTCTCTATATAAATGATATTTGTAATGTCTCTAATATATTAGATTATATTGTTTTTGCTGATGACACAAATGCCTTTTGTACTGGGAGAAACCTTCAGAAGCTACTGGAGGTTATCTCAGTAGAACTGGAAAAGCTCAAATTATGGTTTGATACAAACAAATTATCATTGAACATCAAAAAAACTAAATTTATGATATTTGGTAAATCAGATAAACAGCTGGAGGGATCCACGGAAGTAAGGATTGATAATATAAGTTTAGAGAGAGTTTATGAGAATAAATTCTTAGGGGTTATCATTGACCATAATTTGAGCTGGAAACCTCATGTTAGTTGTATTAGATCGAAACTTGCAAGAACAATAGGAATTTTATATAGGACAAAACAAATACTTAACTACAATTCATTATACACACTGTACTGTACTCTTGTGTTGCCATATCTGTCTTATTGTGCAGAAGTCTGGGGTTGTACATACAAAAGCAACACTCAAATGTTATATCTTATGCAAAAGCGAGCTATCAGAATAGTCCACCAAGTAGGGTACTATGAACATACCAACCCACTGTTCCTTAAATCCAGGTCAATGAAATTCAAAGACATCGTTGACTGCAAAATTGCTCAAATCATGTACAAAGTAAGGAATAACGTACTTCCAGGAAATCTTCAAAAAATGTTTGCGGAAAGGGACGGAAAGTATAACCTCAGAGGGAAGGGGAAATTTAAACAACCAAGTGCTCGTACCACGCTAAAAACAATGTGTATTTCAGTCTATGGAGTAAAAATGTGGAATAGTTTACCAGACGAAATAAAAGATAGTAAAAGTGTTGTCCAGTTGAAAAAAAAGTTTAAATGGTGCACTTTTGAAAAGTATAAAATGTTATAGTTTATTACTTTATTTTTTTTTCTCGTTAAGTTAATAGTAGTTTGGATTATTTGGGTACATAATCCTTGTGATTATGGCTTGTATGTATGTATGCATGCAAGAAGGTATGCATGTGCAGATATATTTATATAATTATGTTTACAATCATAGTAGTGTATTCTTGTGTAATTTTGGTAAAGTTTTGGATATATAGCCTATGTTAATATACTTTGTAGTTTTGGTAAAGTTCTGGATATATATGTTAATATACATTGTTGTAGTACTATAAAGTACTGTATTACTAGAATATGTTTTGTTTGTTTGTCAAATTTTGAATAGTAAACAAGGGTTTGGCGCCTAAAAGCTATGCTTCTGCCAAACCCTTTTCGTTCAGCCATAGTTTAATTTATTTTTTCTGTTTTGTTTATGTTTGTTCTTTTTTTATGATGTTGCTGCTGAACGAAATAAACAATCAATCATCAATCATCATCAATCACCACATTCAGTCTTTGGAGCCCCCAAATCACTGCTCTAAAAGAATACTAAATACTACTAAACTACACCAATTAAAATTAATAAAAACCAATTAAACGAGTCCACCTGTACTGCAAAACTGTAATGACTCAGATCCGCCATGTTTGTTACACAAACACGTCATCATTGATCCTTTCTTTCTTTCTTTCTGGCTCATTTCTTTCTTTCTTTCAGGCTCATTTCTTTCTTTCTTTGTTTCTTTCAGGCTCATTTCTTTCTTTCTTTGTTTCTTTTTCTTTGTTTCTTTTTCTCTTTTCTCTTTGTTCTCTTTTCTTTGTTTATGTTCGGGTACGTAAGCGACTGCATAGTTACGTTTGCACATAGGTCACACCATATCAGGAAGCCGAGAGCTAAAAGCTAGAAGCTGTTTTCATTTCCGCTGTAGCGCTGTTAATTTTTTCAGGCGTAAAAGTAACCATTAAGATCCCCAATCTGGGCTCAGTTTATCCAAATAACACCTGTTAAGAAATTTGCTCCGATGTTTTTGGGGATGATAAGAGCCGCCGGCGATTTATGGTTCTGCGTTAAATCGACGCAGAGCCTACGGCTACGCGCACCGTACGGCGCGCGTCGCCGCGTACCCTACACCTTCTGGCGAGATCTGAAAAAACGAGCAAGCGAGTGATTATGTACAGTCACTGAGTGAATATTATGAAAGTAAAATACTGGAACTGTTCCCCCAATCCTCAAACTAGCTGCCATCACACCCACCCTAAAAAAACCCGGTGCAGACCCATCAGACCTCAATCATTACAGGCCCATCTCCAACCTTCCCTTCATCTCCAAAACTCTGGAAAGGGTGGTTGCAGCACAATTACAGTCCCACCTCAATTCAAATAACCTCCACGAACCCTTCCAATCCGGTTTCCGCCCCAATCACAGCACTGAAACAGCCCTGGTTAAAATCACCAACGACCTCCTCCGTGCAGCTGACTCCGGCCTACTCACCATCCTCATCCTCCTGGACCTCAGCGCAGCTTTCGACACCATTTCTCACCCAATACTCCTGGACCGCCTGGCTGGCATTGGGATCACTGGTGTTGCACTCTCCTGGCTTTCATCATACCTCACTGACCGTCAACAGTTTGTCCAACTACGGAACCATAAATCTGGGTGCACGGGTGTCACAATGGGTGTCCCCCAGGGGTCAGTATTGGGTCCACTTCTCTTCACCATCTACCTCCTACCCCTAGGTTCAATTCTCCGTCACCATAGGGTCCATTTTCACACTTACGCCGATGACACTCAGATATATATCTCCTCCAACCCCACCGCTGCCATTCCTCCCACTTCCCTCACCACCTGCCTACACGACATCAATACCTGGATGAGCAATAACTTTTTAAAACTCAACGGCAATAAAACTGAGGCTCTTCTCATCGGCTCCAAATCCACCCTCACCAAGTCACAACCCTCTCCCGCCCTTCCCATCATCATCGACGGCTTTCCGGTACCCTTTTCCCCCCACGTCAAGAGCCTCGGCGTCATTTTGGACAGCACACTTTCATTTGCACCTCACATTTACAACATCACCCGGACTGCATTCTTTCACCTCCGCAACATCTCCAGACTCCGTCCAGCACTGTCCCAATCCAGCACAGAAATCCTGGTCCACTCATTCATCACATCCCGTATTGATTACTGCAACGCCCTCCTCACTGGCCTCCCAACCAAACTCACCGACAAACTGCAACTCATACAGAACTCGGCCGCCCGGATCATCACCCGCACCAAGTCATCTGATCACATCACCCCCGTCCTCATCCAACTCCACTGGCTCCCAGTCCAATACCGTATCATTTACAAAAACCTCCTCCTCACCCACAAAGCCCTTCACAACCTAGCCCCCACTTACCTCTGTGACCTATTGCAAGATTACACCCCCTCCCGCACCCTCCGCTCAACCTCTGCTGGACTCCTTTACACTCCCACCTCACACCTTAGCACCATGGGTGCCCGAGCTTTCAGCTGCTCGGCACCCAGACTCTGGAACTCCCTCCCCCCACACATAAAACAAATAGACTCCATCACCACATTCAAAACACAACTCAAAACCCACCTGTTCAAACTTGCCCATTCACTATAACCGGACATCACGCACTACTTCCCACCAGTTTGTTTGTCTACTGTTATATTATTTGTCTTGTTACTTGTATGGATGTTTATTGTATTTTTAATTGTATTTCCTGTGTTTTTATTCTGTAAGGTGACCTTGGGTGTCGTGAAAGGCGCCTCCAAATAAAATGAATTATTATTATTATTATTATATATATCTCTAGAAATGTAATCAAAATGCGTTTTTATGCAGAAACTAACTCCAAAATATTGATTTTATTCACTAAAAATGACAAATGTTTTTTTGTTTGATTCAGTCTGCAAATGATGACGTAAAGCATTCTGGGAAATGTTTCTGGCCCTCGGTCAGTGAGTCAGCATCTGAAATCCCTAGCTTTTAAGGGCTAGATTCATACCCCCTAGCCCTCGATATGCCCGCTACCCCTAGATGCAAAGAGGAATTGGGAAACCACTACCCTCACGGGAACGCGCAAAATTTAGGGGTAGGGCTGAAAAGTAGGGGTAGGGGGTGTATTGGGACTGGCCCTTAGTATGGGATTTCGGACGCACCGAATGGCGAGAGACAACCCACGGGTCGTTAAAATAACAGGCTCTAAACCATTATATAACGCTGGATTACCAGCCACTGTCAGTTGGCGATATGATGTTTCATTGATATGTTATATGTTTGATATTTTCTTAAATGTGAAGACAGTGCCAGTGTGGAGACTTTTTATTTACACAGAAAGATTATTTTTTGTTTAAAATAGTTATTCTACTCATTTTGTTTTTATTGAATTTATCTGTTTCAAATAAAACCTGCTTTCCAATTCATTGCATTTTTCATTGTATCGTATCGGTACTCTGTATCGGCAAGTACACAAATTAAAATACTCGTACTTGGTGTGAAAAAAATGGTATCGGGGCATCCCTAGTGTGGAGGCAAGCAAAAAGTCTTAATCCACTCTAATTATGTCTTTTAAATTGTTTCCCCTTATAATCCAGACGATTTATCAAATACTTTTTAAAATTGCACCCCACTTAATTTTTCTTGTCCACTCAAGTATATCACTTTATAGAAACAATTGATTTTCTGCCTGTTTGCTTTTCCAGATCGGCTTCAGGCTTCAGTTTTTCTTCAGTCTCGCAAGGAACTGGAATGTCACAAGGTAGAAACTATTGGCTATCAAGACAGTAAGAAGAGGATCATTCATGTCTTATATTTTCAGCTAAATTTACCCTTTTGTCTCCCCAGTGAAGGATATGAATACATTTCCCTTTGGTGGAAATGGGAAGATGGCGTTTGGCCAGACTGGAGAGGAGCCATTTTCCCTCACCCCCAAGTCCAATGCCCCGGGTCTTGGCACCGGGTCTCTCTCTGTGCTGCCGAGCGCTGCAGGTGAAGCAGCCAATCAGACGTCCACCACAACTGCTTTCAGGACAGAGCCACAGCCGCCGAAGACCATTGGGGGAGAGACACTGGGCAGTTTCTCTGGACTACGCGTGGGCCAAGGAGAAGAAGCTAAAGATTCCTCCACCAAACCTGCTGCTGCATTTACCTTTGGGGATAGTGGACTTGGCATTGGCAAGGGAACCCCGCAGTTTAGCTTTGGAGCAGGTCTCCAAAAGTCTGCTGATGATTCTACTGCAGCAAACCTGTCTAACGGGACGGTGTCAGGCAGTTTGTTTAAGCCCCCTGAATCAAACACCAAGCCAGCTTTTTCTCTTCCCCCCTCCAGCTCAAGTGCCTCAGGTTTTCCTTCATCGTTTGGTAGTCTTCTCACCGCTTCTCCAGAGTCAGTAGAGGAACTACAAGCTCCCACACAACAAACTACACCACCTCCTAAAAAAGAGCCCACTAGCAATGAACCTGCTGTAGAAAGCCCCAATCAACCCGCCGTGCCTGAGCCTGCAGTGGATACAACCACAGCAGAGACCACAACAGCCACACCAACATCTGCTGCACCAATACCCAGCACCCCTTTGGTCACTAACGTCCCTGCCACAGACTCTCCCTCTCCCACTGTTGCACCCACTGAAGCAACCCCTACACCACCAGCCAGTGCTCCTGCCACAGTGAAAGCCACCCCAGACCTATCCACCACTGCTGCTGGGACCACTTCAGCTGCTGCCACACCTGCCTCCCAGGTAGCCCCAGCAGCATTCCAGGTGCCCAGTTCTGACAAACCAGGCTCCATTTTCACTCAGTCTGCTCCTGCAACAACTGACAGCAGCTCCATTGGGATCACACCAGTGATCAGCACAGCTGCTCCTACAGCCACCACTCCCACCTCTGTAGTTGTGAGCAACACATCAACTACCGCTGCTGGAAATGTGTTTGGGCAAGCTGTTGCCCCACCTGCTTCTTCAGCCCCAACAGCCACAGGATTTGGCTCATCTGGGTTCGGTACATCACCTGGTTTTGGCAAATCCGTGTTTGGACAGGTGGCTGGGTTTGGTCAGCCTGCCGGCATCGGTGGAACATCCAGTGGCTTTACTTTCTCCCAGTCAGCTTTTGGGGCAGGTTCTAGTGGTGCAACTACTGGAGGAGGTGGTCTTTTTGGTGCCCCCACTGCAACCAATGCAAGTTCTTTCTCTTTTAGCACAAGCAGTGCAAACGCAGCCAGCAGCACTGGCTCAGGGCTGTTTGGGCAAAACACAACCCCTGGTTTTGGTCAGAGCTCTGGATTTGGACAAGGATCTGTGTTTGGAAGCAACACTTCCACCTCCCCATCTTCAGGTTTCAGCTTTGGACAGCCATCAGGTGAGTGCAAGTTGGCACTTAAGTGTCACTCAGATTCAGGCCAAATGTGCTACTGTTTCAAATGGCATCATCTTGAAAGAGAAAGACACCTGTTTTTCTTTATTGCATCCTGTCAAAGCCTCAGTGGCTACAAGGTGTTGTTCCATTCCCAAACATTCTCTGAAGTCCTAACACAGTCTGAGAATGTCTGCATACGCGTGGACAGCTGATTCAAAGTATGAGCTACGTAGGTGTTCATGTTTCTGGAATCATGTTATTTAGTAGTTTCTGTGGGGGTGGGGAGTTGGGGGTAATGGTCGCTTTATAATAATTGCTGATCTGGTAATGTGAAGTTGAAGATTGTGTCAGTGTGTCAAGGCTGAATTATGGTTCCGCGTTAAACCTAGGCCGTAGGGTACGCAGCTATTGAAGTCTCTCCGTAGGCTACGCCGTAGCCTGACGTGCACCTCCCAAAAAATGTAACTAAGCGTCGAGGCGACGCAGACCCAACGCAGACCGAGAGGGCTGTGATTGGTTTGCTTGCAACGCATTTCCGGTTCCGGTTCGTGAAGCAGTAGTGAACTTTCAGCACTCTTTTCTTCGTGTGTGTTTTTTTTTTTTTTTTTTTTTTTTTTTGGGTTGTTTTGGTTTTTTGCACAATAGTTCTCCTTCTCTCTTTGATTCACTATGACCGGAAAAGCCAGACACTAAACAAAGTATCAACTAGCTCTCTGGAGGTATTGCACCGTGGCGAAATGGAGTGACGGAGAAGTCCGAAGGGTTCACGACAGCGTCACGGCAACGGAGTAGGCTCTGCGTTGGTTTAACGCAGGACCTTAAATCAGGCTTTACTCTTAATGTTCTTCTTTTTTTTTAATCTTTTGTTCAGCTTTTGGCTGCTCCAGTGCCACCCCTGTATTTGGCCAACAATCAACTCCTGGAAACTTATTTGGACAGGTATCATCAACTTTTCGATTAATCTAACCTGTGAAAAGGATGACACAATAATGCCTTTCTGCTCAACAATTTGTCTGACTAAAATGTCTGTGCCAGCAGCAGCAGTCAGCCGGTGGGAGTGTGTTTGGTTCAACCAATACGGCAGGCTCACCCTCTGGTGGTGGGTTTTTCAGCGGCCTGGGAGGTAAACCGAGCGATGACGCTGCCAACAAGAACCCATTTGGCACGGGTCCGTCCACCGGGGTTTTCGGGCAGGCGACTCAGGCTGGTATGCTTACCGGTCCCATCATTCTCAACCCCGACTCTTGTTTTTATCTCAATATTATCACACAAACAAATCAATCTAATAAAAGAATATATACGAGGAGTAAACCATTGTTCACTTGTGCTTGAAAGCTAAATTTATTGTCTTATTTCTCCTGTAGGTACCCCCAGTCTGTTCGGGGATAGTGGTGCCAAAAGCTTTGGTTTTGGTCAGTCCTCCTTTGGGGAGCAGAAGAGCAGTGGGGCCTTCACCACTGGCGCTGGGAGTGTTGCATCCCAGGGCTTTGGTTCCTTCTCTACACCAACAAAACCAAGTAGATATCACTGTCCTTCATCTTTTACAATCGCTTGCACAGCCTCTCAACGCTATTCCTTTCTGCAGGTGGGTTTGGCGGCGCTCCGGCGTTTGGAAGTCCCCCTTCTTTCGGTGGTTCCCCAGCATTTGGAGGTGGGTCATCATTTGGTACGACCCCGTCTTTCAGCAACCCTGTTGGTTCCTCAACCAATAAAGTGTTCGGAGAGGGAACAGCAGCTTCCAACATGGGAGGATTTGGGTAAGAATATCCCTGGTTCTATCAAAGTTGTTTTTTGGTAACTAATGCTGGTTTAGTCTTTTTTTGACTTAATAGACGCATTGATTTGACAAAAAGTGTAAACATAATCTTAATAGTCACTGTATTCAGTGGCAATGACATCCAGTCATGACCCCCTCAAAAATATTCTTGATACACATTTGGCTTCACTTGACATGCAAGTGTGTTTTTTTTTAATAAATAGATATTATTGTAAGTCAGTATTTACTCAAAAATGAGCTTTTATGTGGCCAGACGTTTAGGAATTACAGACATCCAGCTTAAGGATATGTTGTTGTTATTTTTGTTAGGGCCCGACCACTGACAGTGCGAAGGCCCTATTGTATCTGTAGGAATTTTAATTTTTCTCGTTTTTATTTTTCTTTTCTCGTTTTTATTTTGCACGCAAGCCAGGCCTGGTGAAAAATGTGATTTTTAATGGGCGTCGCCAAATGGCTAAACAGCGCCCCCTAGAAAACTTCGTGCCTCAAGCCCCACAATACGGTTTGACGTACATGCACGAAAATCGATACACACCTGTATCATGTCGCAACTTAAAGAAAAGTCTCTTGGCGCCATGGCCGAAACCGAACAGGAAGTCGGCCATTTTCAATGAATCATGTAATTTTGGCGCAATTTATGCCACTTCTTCGGCCGTTAATACGGCCCTAACCTTAACATGCACCCAGGTGTGTTATACATCAAAATGTGCGTCTCCATTAGGGGTGGGCGATATGGCAAAAAAAGTGATCACGATTTTTTTTCCCATATTGAATGATCTCGATTTTTAATCACGATTTTTTTAAATCAGAAGATCCCCCCTCCCTTCTGGAATAAAATAGAAAGAAACCAGAGATTAGTTTTTTTTTTATTAACAAATAAAGCAAATAGCATGTTTTAACAAGAATCCAGAATGCTACCAGTGGTACCCACCGAAAAAACTAGGGATGCACCAAAATGAAAATTTGAGGCCGAAACTGAAGCGGAATAAAATTTAAAGACTTGGCTGAATACTGAGTACCGAATAGCCTACGGAATGCGGTTGTTCACAGTTTTTCGTTTATTTTGCCATTTTTTTCACAATTGCATAGATAAAATTGCAATGACATTATTAAAAACAAAAACAGTAAACTAATATGAGTTGAGCCACTGTCAAGCAGCTGGCGATGCGGTTGCTTAAATTGACCAACAGGTGGCTCTCTAACATCACAGTTTGTGTACTGTGCGTGACTCTGACGCTGGTTGGTAATTAAGGAGTTAAAACTCACTCGCCACTTACAGGACTCAGTAGCCAGCAGAAACGGCAGTTTTATTACATTTATTAACTGTAGTACCGCTATTATGAGAGGTTATTTCTCACAGTATTAGCCTAAAGGGACTTAAGGCTGATTTATGGTCCCGCGTTACACCAACGCAGAGCCTACGGCGTCATCTGCTGAGCTCTGCTTGTTGCCTCCGCGCTCCGACACATTCACTCCGCTGAGCGCGCACACACGCACGCACGTACGCACGCACGCACACACACACCCATGTCGGGGCCGCGGAGTTTCTGAAGTCGGCGGTGATGAGTAATTTGTGGTACAAGCAGAGCGAATCACAACTTTAATGAGTGCGGTTCGAATACACAATACATCCATCACGAAGGGCATTTTGTGAATCCATCACACCCTCCTCCTGTACGCTCGGAAGAAGTTGTCCGGCGAAATAAATAAATAAATAACCGCTAACCGTGAGTCCCGGTCGGCTCGAAGCTAAGCTAACGCTAGCCTGCGGTTGTTGTCTTGTAGTTTTATTCTCTCTGGTCACGCTTGCTCCACCAGTGCAGGGGAGGCAGATGTGACTACTTTACTGCCTATGGTCATGCAACTTGCCGCGGCATGTCATACATGATCAATTAATGCAGACAGCGCGGTGCCAGGAAAGCGGGTTGTGATTGGTTGTCGTGCACTTTGCTGCAGCATGTTTTGCACGTGATCGAGAAAGTATACCCACAGCTGATCACCGTGATCGAACTTAATTTGATCGCGATCACAAATCGAGATCGTATAATCGCCCAGCCCTAGTCTCCATCCAGCGACGGAGCGCATTACTTTTCTCAGTCAAAAGCGTTACTATAGCGACGATATATGCCAAAAAAGCGCGTCCCCCCTTTATCTGATTGGTCCATACAAATAAAACTTTCTGCCTGAAGCCCCACAATACGGTTTGACGTACGTGCACGAAAATCGGTACACACCTGTATCATGTCGCAACTTAAAGAAAAGTCTCTTGGCACCATGGCCGAAGCCGAACAGGAAAGATAAGATAAAAAATCCTTTAATAGTCCCACAGAGGGGAAATTTGCAGATTACAGCAGCAAAGGGGATAGTGCAAAAAACAAGAGGCATCAATAAAAATAGTTATCACACAGTAATAATAAAAACACTATAAACAGTATATACAATAATAAGAAGAAGGAGAAGAAAAATAAATGATAAGAAATACTAGTATATAAAAAAAAAAAAAATAACATGGATATTTAAGAAAAAAAGAAGTTGGCCATTTTGAATTAATTGTGTAATTTTGGCGCAATTTATGCCATTGCTTTGGCTGCTTCTTCGCCCAAACCGTAACGTGCACCCAGGTGTGTTATACATCAAAATGTGCGTCTAGATCCTGCTACGACGCGCATTACTTTTCTCAGTCAAAAGCGTTACCGTCGCGACGATAGACGCCAAAAAGCGCACCCCCCCCCTTCATGTGATTGGTCCATATTTGATAGTTCCTACTTTCTGCCATAACTTTTGAATGGTTTGATATAAATAAATGTCCAGGCCTGAAGACATCTACATGCAAGTCATACAAGCGCTTCCACTGCAACACGCCTGAACGTGCACAAGGGTGCGAGGGCCCGTTCATCCCTGCTTGTAGCTTTAATTGTCATTGTTTTGGTTGTTTTCATGTATTTAACTGTCAATTCGTCCACCAGCTTTATCTCAGAGCTTAGTCGTCGTTTCTGAGACTCTTTGTTTTGTTCCAGTTTGGTCAACTGCGCCCGCTTAGGGTCTGCAAACAGAAATACTAACATTTGAAATATACAGATGATGCTGCTAGAAAGTAGGTTATTTGTACAGCTTTTCCCTCAAATATAACAGATGGACAGTTTACCACTATGTATTATAGGCACTGAAGGAGAAATTCTTTACAACTCCCAACAAATTAAATTCAAATTTAACTTTGAACAGGATTTTGATAGTCATTTTGCCAGCGTTATTAACTTCTTGTCTGCCATGTGCATGTGTTTTTATAGCAGTGAACATGGCTACAAGCCTGAAACTACATATCTTTGTGCAGGAGCAGATTATACGGGCCTGCTCCCTCTATCTCCCTCTCTGTTTTGCTTATACTCTTTTCTCTCTTGGGAATCAGTGGGTGTGGTCCTGCAGAAGGGATTACGTTCTTTTTTCTTTTATTTTAGTTTCTCAATCCTACACACAAACCCCATCTTGAACATTCTGTCTTGCTTACATGTGTAAGGACGGACATAATGTTGTCCTCTGTTCCATACTTCTGTATTGCCGTCTTTATATATTACAGATTTAATTCATGGCAGTTGGATGCTCTCCGTCATTTAGTCTCAGAAGGTCCCGCTCAAGTTTTCTGTGTAATATTTAGTTGAATTTTTTTTGTGTTACTTTAACACAGCTCCTGTGTCTGCCTCTGTTTTCAGGTTTTCCTCACCCAGCGCCCCCTCCTTTGGTGCTTTAGCCACTCAGAGTGCCCCATCATTCGGGGGCTTGGCCCAGCAGGGCACTGGATTTGGAAGTCAGCCCAATACGTTCTCAAGCTTTGGACAGCAGCCACAGACAGGAGGTGATACATTTACTTTGTTTGCATTTATTTTTAGTGGCCCCCCACTTTCTGTTCCTTTGAAGAGTTTAGTTAAATGCAGCATATTAGTGGCTGAATTGGTGTCAGTAGGCCAGTTCCCACTATCAGAGCATTTTCTGGTCTGAAACCGCGTTGAGTACGTGTCTAATGTTTGGGTTAGCATTCTTTCAAGGCTTAAAAATGACCAGGTACCAGTTCCTGGATGCATACAACAAGAGAAGTACCTTTGAGTTTGCATCCATACATAACCCTGGTTGGATGCCTTGTCATACTTAGCCCCGTCACTTCTATGCAATTGTTATGTTGCTCTCTCCATTTGTCTTCATAGTTTATCTTTATTTTGCATATGTCATTATCTTTGTGGTTGTTATTAATACATCATACCATCCACTTGCCCCTCAGACACATCTGTTACTCACTGATATTAAACATCTATCTTTTGGCATGTCAGTTAACAGTTTTCTATCACTGATTTTATCACTTTTTTTGTTTTGCAGGGTTTTCTGGAAACACTTTTGGATCAAACCAGTAAGTGTGGTCAGTACTTGTAGTTTAAATTCTGCATTTCACACTGCACTGATCAGTAAATAGACCCAGATTTCTGTGTCTGCAGCGCCATGTGCCTGAGGGACTAAGCTTTGCTAAAGCACACATCTTTTCTTCCACATCAGTGTCTTTCTGATTTAATACCACCTATCTAACCTTCCTGCCTTCCTGGCACTCCAAATAAAATCACCACGCAAGAAATAAGTAAAATATTTGATCATGTAAAAAAAATATATTCAATAAATACTTTTTAATGATGGCGGTTTGAAACCCCTGCCAATAACTGCCACGCTACTACTTTTGGAAGTTGCTCATTCAGCTGTTTTGATTATTACAAGTCAAAAATATTTGAAAATTGCTGATGGAATTTTTTTTTTCTTCAGATCCAGTAAAGGGAAAATAGACTCACTCAAAGTGTTATATTACCAATACTGTTGCACTTTCAAGGATTGAATTTCTTTGTTTCTGCTTTGTTGATCATTTGTTCTTTCAGATCAAGTTCCCAATCGTTCGGTGGCTGGAGAAGCTAGTTTTACTAAACTTAGGAGCTCCTATAGAAGCTAGAGAGACATTTCTACCTGCAATCAAGCTTTTGGAAAGGGAAATACTGGATTGCATTTGCGTTGAACGGGTAAAAAAAAAAAGTTATGTGAGAATTACATTTAAAAGTATTTTCAAGCTGCTCGTGGAGTCCAGTTCACTATCTACATATGTCATATTCTTGTACTCATTTTTTACCATTTGAAGTGATCTTGGTGTCTTCCTGGGACAGCCAAACCTAGTACTAGTACTTTTACAAGCAGGAGAATATACAGAATGTTATTTATTGATGTGGTTCACAGCATTGATTAACATGCTCCCAAGTTCATTTTTTGCTTTACATTTACAAAAAAATGCATTTAAAAACATGCATTTATATAGAATATTTAAAGATTTACTTTTGAACTTTTCAGTCTTGGATGCAAATGTCAGAGATTATTATTATAGTTGGGCTACATATTAAGATAAAGTCCAGACGCATGTCATGATACAGTCTTAAAAACATGTTCTGTGTGTCGAACCTTTGAAGAAATTTGTGAAATGAAACAATCATTAATTTCACTTGGAATGAAAAACATTTGACTTCTTTTTTTGTGGTTGTTGTGCCAGCTTTTGATGTATATTTTTAGATGGAAAACTAGAAATAAATGATGTTTCTAAAAAAATTTTAACATTGTTTTGATTATTTTGGTCAAAATTAAGGTGGAGCAGCAGAGAAAGATTAAAAGCTACAGACACAGTGGAGATCTTGTTTATGGCCGCCAGGTTGGACTGGGTTTGTGACTCAACCTCATTAAAGAAGCAAAAACACAAACTCCAAACACCGCTACGGAAAAATGGCAGAAGCTCCAGCCGGCGGAGTTGTTGTTGTTCCGGCCAGAGTTAGTTGTTGGTGTGGTTTCACACATGGGAGGCCAACCGATGTAAATCGTAACGAAAGGGCGCAGAATCTTAACGGCTCGTAGAAGCCACATCACACTGGCTCATCACTGCAGAATTTGGTTGCTCTCTGAGTTGGCAGGCTGAGGGGAGACCACTTTATATATGTTAAAGCAAGAGAAAACGTGTTTTTCATAATAGGTCCCCTTTAAATTACGTTCACAATTTATGGCTGTAGTGCATGTCGTAGCAAACTTTGATCCTAGTGCACGAACATTTTGAAGATATGGGGAACTGGTGACGCAGACGGTGAGGTGGTGAAATGAAGCCAAATTCATGTCATACTTTTAATGTCATCACATATCAGTGTTAACATTAGGCAAATACCAATTCAGATTAACAATATGAGTCAGTCATTATTCACTTAATAAACACCAAGACAAAATGCAGAAGCGGCATGTGAAAAACTAAGTGCACTGTTGCTTCTCCCAGAGGAATTAAGAGATTATGGCCCGGTTTCACAGACAAGGCTTATATCAAGCCAGGATTAGGCCTAAGTCAGACTAGTAAAGCTAGGTAATTTAAGTGGCTTGCATGAGCGTGGCTTATATTTGTCTTAGTTAGTCCCAGACTGTGGAGTCCTGGAGTAAGCTTAAAGCAGAACACCTCATTAGCTTAAGTGGGAGCACAGTCTGTTAGCATAATGGTGCTCACAAAAACCTGGAATGGAATTGAGGACAGTTTTGCTGGAGGGAATTTTGACACCAAACATGGTTGAAGCTAAAAGAACACGCTCAAAGAACTATACTGAGTATGAAAAAAAACTCTACTTAAACAAATTTTGGGAAATCATGCTGTTATTGAAAGTAAAGGGCATAGTGCTGCTGTTGAACATAAGAAGAACAATGCTTGGGCTGCCATTTGCAGTGAATTCAATGCAAATTAAAATGTAACCACACTTTTGTATCTAACGGTGTTCTTTTCCCAGAGGATATTATTCTAACCCTGGTGGAAGAGCCAGTGCACAGTGACTGTGCACCCTCCACATCTGGCATGGCATCCCAGAGAAAAGATGCTGCCAAAACCTTCCAGCAGAGACCAAAAAGGATGTCAATGCATGAAAAGTTAGCCTTAGAAGTTCATGAGCAGAAAATGAAATATCTGAAAGAAGAGCATGACATGAAAATGAGAATTCTATAGGTCGAATTGGATATAACATTAGAAGAGAGAGTTGTTCAAAGAAAGATGCATGAGATAGCTATGTAATGTAATGAAATACACTTGACAAGAGTGTGAGTATTGTAGTCACCACAACCTAAATTTTAGGACAGCCTTGGTTGAGTTTCTCATTTAATTTTTCAGCACACTATTGCACTGCAATGTGAAAGCAGCTCTGAGTGCAAGTCCTTGTTGGACTGGCATGGGCACATCTGAATCATTCTGGTCTTCCATTGGAGGGTCAGGACAATTATACTGCTTTAGGTAGTTGTACAGCTTCAGGTAGTTGTGCAGCACAGCTGTAGCAATGATCACCTTGCAGCATATTCTTGGCTCAAAATGAAGTGTATTGGATAAACACTGGAATTGATTTTTCCACACTCCAAACATACGCTTGATCATCCCTCTAGTGCGAATATGAGCTTTGTTATATCTTTGCTGCTCAGTTGTTGTGGGATGTGGCCAAGGTGTGAATAAATAGGAACTCTGCGCATATGCACTGTCACCAATTAGTATTCCGCTATGTTGCCCTCTCTCAAACTGAGCACACAATGAAGAGTTGTGAAAAATCCTTGAGTCATGTGTTGCTCCCTTCAAACGGGCGACAATGTTTGAAAACTCTAAATTGGGAGTGCATACAGCCTGAACATTGATGGAAAACCAGTTCTTACGGTTCCTGTACTCCTCAGCATCAGGAGTTGATGGACACTTGATTTCAACATGACATCCATCAATACAGCCAATCACTCCTGGGAAGTTCCCATATTCGTAGAATCACGATTTATAGTTGGTTTGCTCAGCAGCATCAGGGAACTTAATGTACAGATTTCTCAGTTCACAAATGGCACTGCAGACATTGTGAACTATTCTAAACACTGTTGCTTTGCTGACACCACACAAATCACCAGTTTCACGATGAAAGGTTCCAGATGCCAAGAATCTCAAAGTTATCAGAACTTGGAGAGAACTGGGTACAGGCCTTCCTTTATGAGACATGGAGGAAAGTCTAGGCTCAAGCAAAGTAATTATCTCCAGTACATCTTCTTTGTACATACGAAAGCGGTTTCGGAAAGTTATTTCATCAAACTGATTCAATGGATTACTCCTATCCACAAGTATTTGTCTGGCTGGCCTCTGTAGCGAATATTGGTCTTCATTTAGATATTCCAAATACTCCATGCTCCCAAAACATCTGTGCTCCCTTTCACAAACAGTACTAAGCTGAAGTTAAACCTGCCTCTTTGCAGGATTAATATAAACTTCAATTTAGTCCTAGAGTAGCTCTAATCCACCATCCTGCAATTGGCTTTGTTTAATCCAGAACAGACTAAATCTATGACTATTTTAAGATATGTCTGTGCAAGTGACTTAAAGTTAAGCCAGCTCAAACAGCATTTTAGTCTGAGACTAGGCTTAAGCCTTGTCTGTGAAACCGGGCCTTTATTCTTTAAATCAAATCCATTTGAATAATTAACCGCCTGCAAGGGTGAAAGCATGACAACTTCTATAAAAGAGGAAATTGTTGCAGTTCAATTTAGTTTGTTTTTTTAAATAGCCTTTTTTAGTGATGAAATACATAAATAAAGAATAATGACATCAATACAGAAGACAACCATAAAGAATATGTACAAGTATGTATGGGTTGTCAGGAGAAAACTTATATGTGGTCTGTGTTGTGGAAAAACCTGATACACGTCTTTAACACGTTATTTACAACTAGGTGAATAACTGGACAGAAAACTGAGTGGCTAAGTTACCTATATTAAGACCAGAGAGATGATCCATATTTCAATAGATTTAAAACGATTAATTACAGCACACACTGCAGCTTCACAAACTCAACTCATATATTCATTTCACCATCTTGCTCCACACACTTGTTGCTTCTTTTCATTTCACTAATTAAATAAACACGTTGAAATTTGATAATGTCCCTTTGACCTTCCGTACACCACATGATACATAACATAATATATCATTATCAGACTTATAATATAATAACGCTGATCGTGTCCCTCTGTGTTAGAAGCACAGCGTCAGTCAGGACACGGCCACTTCCAGGTGCGCCATGCTCGGTGCCAGGACGCGCCGTGCCGGGAACTTCCTCGTCACCCACCGCTTCCAACTGTAGATTGACTGAGGACAGAACAAATTAGTGCCGGGCCACTCTCCTCTTGGCTTCCACCTTCAGATTGCACCACTTCTTTTTAAAATTTCTGCCACAGATCTGTCCATGGCACTCACTGCGTTTAGCGCAGCAACAACGTTGTTGATGTAAGTGATGCCACTACTGTGACCACCAAATAATGTTGTCTTCCTGGCCTCCACCTCATCCACAACATCTCGATCTCGGTCTCCGTGAAATTTAGTGGCACGGTTGCCCGGCTCGACACATGTCTCATTCATGCTGACGCGCAGCAGAAACAGACTGCAGGAAGCCGCTGTGCATGCTCAGCAGGGTCATTTATATACAAATACAGTCATGAACTACTTTGCATTGCCCATTTATGGTAGAAAGTGGGCGCGTAGAGGGCGGAATATGAGGCGAATTCACCTGCGCAACCTTCCAGCTGGACTGTGATTTATAAAGCGAACATTTTTTATAAATCCGGATTTTATTTTGCGCCCGCCATTTTCGGCTTTTGGGTTTATGTACACTTTTAGTATGAATCCTACACACTCTTTTATAAATGGGGCCCCAGGTTCAGATCCGAAACGGGACGTCAGTGATGTGATCTTCTGCATTTTCAGGTGTTTACATGGTACATGGAAGAGAAGCCTTAAGCTTTTAGGTTTTATTTTAACATTACAGAACATTTAGAAGAACTTCTTATCCAAAGTGACCCACATCAGAGGACGACAATCAAGTCACAGCAAACATTATAAATTGAAGAGTCAGTTAACGGCATTCAGGTGCGAGTTCAGATATTACAGGGTTCACATAGTTTTAGAAGGATTCCTGCAACATTTGTTCACAAAAGTCCCTGAAACAATGCTCATCACAAACAAGGTTTAGCATTTGATGTAAAGTGAAGTCATCAGCTTCTAAACATTTGTTGATGGCAGTGGTGGGATTTGAACCCACGCCTCTTATGAGACTGGAGCCTTAATCCAGCGCCTTAGACCGCTCGGCCACACTACCACTGACTGGTGGAAGAAAGCTGCTTTTTTTCCAATTAATTCCCCTCCGTTTTCCTTTTTTCATTTGCCCTTTTTCAAAGCTTTTCACTGGATTCATTTGTAGATGTGTATGTTGGAATCACATTTTCAGATAACTTCCAAGTCTGAGGAAAAAACATAAAATCTCCTTATTAAAAGTTAAAAGACAGATAAGTGTGTGATGTCCCTGCCGGGTGCGGTGGCGCGTGCCTGTAATCCAAGTTACCGGGAGGTTGAGGCTGGTGGATCGTTTGAGCTCAGGAGCTCTGAGCTGCAGTGGACTATGCCGATCAGGTGTCCGCACTAAGTTTGGTATCGATATGGTGATCCTGGGGGAGTCCGGGACCACCAGGTCGTCTAAGGAGGGGAGCATCGGCCCAGGTCGGAAACGGAGCAGGTCAAATCCCCCGTACCGCTCAGTAGTGGGGTCGCACCTGTGAATAGATGCTGAAGTGCAGCCTGAGTAATACAGCGAGACCCAGTCTTTTTACACTCCCTCTACTCTTATAATAACTACCGTCATAACACATCAGCTCTTCACATCTTGTTGCTGCTTTTCTCTCTTCTGTTACATTCAAAACTACACTTTGTTGCTCCTACAGCGCCTCCACCTGGAGAAAACGATTAATTACAGCACTCACTGCAGCTTCACAAACTCAACTCATATATTCATTTCACCATCTTGCTCCACACACTTGTTGCTTCTTTCCATTTCACTAATTAAATAAACACGTTGAAATTTGATAATGTCCCTTTGACCTTCCGTACACCACATGATACATAACATAATATATCATTATCAGACTTATAATATAATAACGCTGATCGTGTCCCTCTGTGTTAGAAGCACAGCGTCAGTCAGGACACGGCCACTTCCAGGTGCGCCATGCTCGGTGCCAGGACGCGCCGTGCCGGGAACTTCCTCGTCACCCACCGCTTCCAACTGTAGATTGACTGAGGACAGAACAAATTAGTGCCGGGCCACTCTCCTCTTGGCTTCCACCTTCAGATTGCACCACTTCTTTTTAAAATTTCTGCCACAGATCTGTCCATGGCACTCACTGCGTTTAGCGCAGCAACAACGTTGTTGATGTAAGTGATGCCACTACTGTGACCACCAAATAATGTTGTCTTCCTGGCCTCCACCTCATCCACAACATCTCGATCTCGGTCTCCGTGAAATTTAGTGGCACGGTTGCCCGGCTCGACACATGTCTCATTCATGCTGACGCGCAGCAGAAACAGACTGCAGGAAGCCGCTGCGCATGCTCAGCAGGGTCATTTATATACAAATACAGTCATGAACTACTTTGCATTGCCCATTTATGGTAGAAAGTGGGCGCGTAGAGGGCGGAATATGAGGCGAATTCACCTGCGCAACCTTCCAGCTGGACTGTGATTTATAAAGCGAACATTTTTTATAAATCCGGATTTTATTTTGCGCCCGCCATTTTCGGCTTTTGGGTTTATGTACACTTTTAGTATGAATCCTACACACTCTTTTATAAATGGGGCCCCAGGTTCAGATCCGAAACGGGACGTCAGTGATGTGATCTTCTGCATTTTCAGGTGTTTACATGGTACATGGAAGAGAAGCCTTAAGCTTTTAGGTTTTATTTTAACATTACAGAACATTTAGAAGAACTTCTTATCCAAAGTGACCCACATCAGAGGACGACAATCAAGTCACAGCAAACATTATAAATTGAAGAGTCAGTTAACGGCATTCAGGTGCGAGTTCAGATATTACAGGGTTCACATAGTTTTAGAAGGATTCCTGCAACATTTGTTCACAAAAGTCCCCGAAACAATGCTCATCACAAACAAGTATTTGATGTAAAGTGAAGTCATCAGCTTCTAAACATTTGTTGATGGCAGTGGTGGGATTTGAACCCACGCCTCTTATGAGACTGGAGTCTTAATCCAGCGCCTTAGACCGCTCGGCCACACTACCACTGACTGGTGGAAGAAAGCTGCTTTTTTTCCAATTAATTACCCTCCGTTTTCCTTTTTTCATTTGCCCTTTTTCAAAGCTTTTCACTGGATTCATTTGTAGATGTGTATGTTGGAATCACATTTTCAGATAACTTCCAAGTCTGAGGAAAAAACATAAAATCTCCTTATTAAAAGTTAAAAGACAGATAAGTGTGTGATGTCCCTGCCGGGTGCGGTGGCGCGTGCCTGTAATCCAAGTTACCGGGAGGTTGAGACTGGTGGATCGTTTGAGCTCAGGAGCTCTGAGCTGCAGTGGACTATGCCGATCAGGTGTCCGCACTAAGTTTGGTATCGATATGGTGATCCTGGGGGAGTCCGGGACCACCAGGTCGTCTAAGGAGGGGAGCATCGGCCCAGGTCGGAAACGGAGCAGGTCAAATCCCCCGTACCGCTCAGTAGTGGGGTCGCACCTGTGAATAGATGCTGAAGTGCAGCCTGAGTAATACAGCGAGACCCAGTCTTTTTACACTCCCTCTACTCTTATAATAACTACCGTCATAACACATCAGCTCTTCACATCTTGTTGCTGCTTTTCTCTCTTCTGTTACATTCAAAACTACACTTTGTTGCTCCTACAGCGCCTCCACCTGGAGAAAACGATTAATTACAGCACTCACTGCAGCTTCACAAACTCAACTCATATATTCATTTCACCATCTTGCTCCACACACTTGTTGCTTCTTTTCATTTCACTAATTAAATAAACACGTTGAAATTTGATAATGTCCCTTTGACCTTCCGTACACCACATGATACATAACATAATATATCATTATCAGACTTATAATATAATAACGCTGATCGTGTCCCTCTGTGTTAGAAGCACAGCGTCAGTCAGGACACGGCCACTTCCAGGTGCGCCATGCTCGGTGCCAGGACGCGCCGTGCCGGGAACTTCCTCGTCACCCACCGCTTCCAACTGTAGATTGACTGAGGACAGAACAAATTAGTGCCGGGCCACTCTCCTCTTGGCTTCCACCTTCAGATTGCACCACTTCTTTTTAAAATTTCTGCCACAGATCTGTCCATGGCACTCACTGCGTTTAGCGCAGCAACAACGTTGTTGATGTAAGTGATGCCACTACTGTGACCACCAAATAATGTTGTCTTCCTGGCCTCCACCTCATCCACAACATCTCGATCTCGGTCTCCGTGAAATTTAGTGGCACGGTTGCCCGGCTCGACACATGTCTCATTCATGCTGACGCGCAGCAGAAACAGACTGCAGGAAGCCGCTGCGCATGCTCAGCAGGGTCATTTATATACAAATACAGTCATGAACTACTTTGCATTGCCCATTTATGGTAGAAAGTGGGCGCGTAGAGGGCGGAATATGAGGCGAATTCACCTGCGCAACCTTCCAGCTGGACTGTGATTTATAAAGCGAACATTTTTTATAAATCCGGATTTTATTTTGCGCCCGCCATTTTCGGCTTTTGGGTTTATGTACACTTTTAGTATGAATCCTACACACTCTTTTATAAATGGGGCCCCAGGTTCAGATCCGAAACGGGACGTCAGTGATGTGATCTTCTGCATTTTCAGGTGTTTACATGGTACATGGAAGAGAAGCCTTAAGCTTTTAGGTTTTATTTTAACATTACAGAACATTTAGAAGAACTTCTTATCCAAAGTGACCCACATCAGAGGACGACAATCAAGTCACAGCAAACATTATAAATTGAAGAGTCAGTTAACGGCATTCAGGTGCGAGTTCAGATATTACAGGGTTCACATAGTTTTAGAAGGATTCCTGCAACATTTGTTCACAAAAGTCCCTGAAACAATGCTCATCACAAACAAGGTTTAGCATTTGATGTAAAGTGAAGTCATCAGCTTCTAAACATTTGTTGATGGCAGTGGTGGGATTTGAACCCACGCCTCTTATGAGACTGGAGCCTTAATCCAGCACCTTAGACCGCTCGGCCACACTACCACTGACTGGTGGAAGAAAGCTGCTTTTTTTCCAATTAATTCCCCTCCGTTTTCCTTATTAAAAGTTAAAAGACAGATAAGTGTGTGATGTCCCTGCCGGGTGCGGTGGCGCGTGCCTGTAATCCAAGTTACCGGGAGGTTGAGGCTGGTGGATCGTTTGAGCTCAGGAGCTCTGAGCTGCAGTGGACTATGCCGATCAGGTGTCCGCACTAAGTTTGGTATCGATATGGTGATCCTGGGGGAGTCCGGGACCACCAGGTCGTCTAAGGAGGGGAGCATCGGCCCAGGTCGGAAACGGAGCAGGTCAAATCCCCCGTACCGCTCAGTAGTGGGGTCGCACCTGTGAATAGATGCTGAAGTGCAGCCTGAGTAATACAGCGAGACCCAGTCTTTTTACACTCCCTCTACTCTTATAATAACTACCGTCATAACACATCAGCTCTTCACATCTTGTTGCTGCTTTTCTCTCTTCTGTTACATTCAAAACTACACTTTGTTGCTCCTACAGCGCCTCCACCTGGAGAAAACGATTAATTACAGCACTCACTGCAGCTTCACAAACTCAACTCATATATTCATTTCACCATCTTGCTCCACACACTTGTTGCTTCTTTTCATTTCACTAATTAAATAAACACGTTGAAATTTGCTAATGTCCCTTTGACCTTCCGTACACCACATGATACATAACATAATATATCATTATCAGACTTATAATATAATAACGCTGATCGTGTCCCTCTGTGTTAGAAGCACAGCGTCAGTCAGGACACGGCCACTTCCAGGTGCGCCATGCTCGGTGCCAGGACGCGCCGTGCCGGGAACTTCCTCGTCACCCACCGCTTCCAACTGTAGATTGACTGAGGACAGAACAAATTAGTGCCGGGCCACTCTCCTCTTGGCTTCCACCTTCAGATTGCACCACTTCTTTTTAAAATTTCTGCCACAGATCTGTCCATGGCACTCACTGCGTTTAGCGCAGCAACAACGTTGTTGATGTAAGTGATGCCACTACTGTGACCACCAAATAATGTTGTCTTCCTGGCCTCCACCTCATCCACAACATCTCGATCTCGGTCTCCGTGAAATTTAGTGGCACGGTTGCCCGGCTCGACACATGTCTCATTCATGCTAACGCGCAGCAGAAACAGACTGCAGGAAGCCGCTGCGCATGCTCAGCAGGGTCATTTATATACAAATACAGTCATGAACTACTTTGCATTGCCCATTTATGGTAGAAAGTGGGCGCGTAGAGGGCGGAATATGAGGCGAATTCACCTGCGCAACCTTCCAGCTGGACTGTGATTTATAAAGCGAACATTTTTTATAAATCCGGATTTTATTTTGCGCCCGCCATTTTCGGCTTTTGGGTTTATGTACACTTTTAGTATGAATCCTACACACTCTTTTATAAATGGGGCCCCAGGTTCAGATCCGAAACGGGACGTCAGTGATGTGATCTTCTGCATTTTCAGGTGTTTACATGGTACATGGAAGAGAAGCCTTAAGCTTTTAGGTTTTATTTTAACATTACAGAACATTTAGAAGAACTTCTTATCCAAAGTGACCCACATCAGAGGACGACAATCAAGTCACAGCAAACATTATAAATTGAAGAGTCAGTTAACGGCATTCAGGTGCGAGTTCAGATATTACAGGGTTCACATAGTTTTAGAAGGATTCCTGCAACATTTGTTCACAAAAGTCCCTGAAACAATGCTCATCACAAACAAGCATTTGATGTAAAGTGAAGTCATCAGCTTCTAAACATTTGTTGATGGCAGTGGTGGGATTTGAACCCACGCCTCTTATGAGACTGGAGCCTTAATCCAGCGCCTTAGACCGCTCGGCCACACTACCACTGACTGGTGGCAGAAAGCTGCTTTTTTTCCAATTAATTCCCCTCCGTTTTCCTTTTTTCATTTGCCCTTTTTCAAAGCTTTTCACTGGATTCATTTGTAGATGTGTATGTTGGAATCACATTTTCAGATAACTTCCAAGTCTGAGGAAAAAACATAAAATCTCCTTATTAAAAGTTAAAAGACAGATAAGTGTGTGATGTCCCTGCCGGGTGCGGTGGCGCGTGCCTGTAATCCAAGTTACCGGGAGGTTGAGGCTGGTGGATCGTTTGAGCTCAGGAGCTCTGAGCTGCAGTGGACTATGCCGATCAGGTGTCCGCACTAAGTTTGGTATCGATATGGTGATCCTGGGGGAGTCCGGGACCACCAGGTCGTCTAAGGAGGGGAGCATCGGCCCAGGTCGGAAACGGAGCAGGTCAAATCCCCCGTACCGCTCAGTAGTGGGGTCGCACCTGTGAATAGATGCTGAAGTGCAGCCTGAGTAATACAGCGAGACCCAGTCTTTTTACACTCCCTCTACTCTTATAATAACTACCGTCATAACACATCAGCTCTTCACATCTTGTTGCTGCTTTTCTCTCTTCTGTTACATTCAAAACTACACTTTGTTGCTCCTACAGCGCCTCCACCTGGAGAAAACGATTAATTACAGCACTCACTGCAGCTTCACAAACTCAACTCATATATTCATTTCACCATCTTGCTCCACACACTTGTTGCTTCTTTTCATTTCACTAATTAAATAAACACGTTGAAATTTGCTAATGTCCCTTTGACCTTCCGTACACCACATGATACATAACATAATATATCATTATCAGACTTATAATATAATAACGCTGATCGTGTCCCTCTGTGTTAGAAGCACAGCGTCAGTCAGGACACGGCCACTTCCAGGTGCGCCATGCTCGGTGCCAGGACGCGCCGTGCCGGGAACTTCCTCGTCACCCACCGCTTCCAACTGTAGATTGACTGAGGACAGAACAAATTAGTGCCGGGCCACTCTCCTCTTGGCTTCCACCTTCAGATTGCACCACTTCTTTTTAAAATTTCTGCCACAGATCTGTCCATGGCACTCACTGCGTTTAGCGCAGCAACAACGTTGTTGATGTAAGTGATGCCACTACTGTGACCACCAAATAATGTTGTCTTCCTGGCCTCCACCTCATCCACAACATCTCGATCTCGGTCTCCGTGAAATTTAGTGGCACGGTTGCCCGGCTCGACACATGTCTCATTCATGCTGACGCGCAGCAGAAACAGACTGCAGGAAGCCGCTGCGCATGCTCAGCAGGGTCATTTATATACAAATACAGTCATGAACTACTTTGCATTGCCCATTTATGGTAGAAAGTGGGCGCGTAGAGGGCGGAATATGAGGCGAATTCACCTGCGCAACCTTCCAGCTGGACTGTGATTTATAAAGCGAACATTTTTTATAAATCCGGATTTTATTTTGCGCCCGCCATTTTCGGCTTTTGGGTTTATGTACACTTTTAGTATGAATCCTACACACTCTTTTATTAATGGGGCCCCAGGTTCAGATCCGAAACGGGACGTCAGTGATGTGATCTTCTGCATTTTCAGGTGTTTACATGGTACATGGAAGAGAAGCCTTAAGCTTTTAGGTTTTATTTTAACATTACAGAACATTTAGAAGAACTTCTTATCCAAAGTGACCCACATCAGAGGACGACAATCAAGTCACAGCAAACATTATAAATTGAAGAGTCAGTTAACGGCATTCAGGTGCGAGTTCAGATATTACAGGGTTCACATAGTTTTAGAAGGATTCCTGCAACATTTGTTCACAAAAGTCCCTGAAACAATGCTCATCACAAACAAGGTTTAGCATTTGATGTAAAGTGAAGTCATCAGCTTCTAAACATTTGTTGATGGCAGTGGTGGGATTTGAACCCACGCCTCTTATGAGACTGGAGCCTTAATCCAGCGCCTTAGACCGCTCGGCCACACTACCACTGACTGGTGGAAGAAAGCTGCTTTTTTTCCAATTAATTCCCCTCCGTTTTCCTTTTTTCATTTGCCCTTTTTCAAAGCTTTTCACTGGATTCATTTGTAGATGTGTATGTTGGAATCACATTTTCAGATAACTTCCAAGTCTGAGGAAAAAACATAAAATCTCCTTATTAAAAGTTAAAAGACAGATAAGTGTGTGATGTCCCTGCCGGGTGCGGTGGCGCGTGCCTGTAATCCAAGTTACCGGGAGGTTGAGGCTGGTGGATCGTTTGAGCTCAGGAGCTCTGAGCTGCAGTGGACTATGCCGATCAGGTGTCCGCACTAAGTTTGGTATCGATATGGTGATCCTGGGGGAGTCCGGGACCACCAGGTCGTCTAAGGAGGGGAGCATCGGCCCAGGTCGGAAACGGAGCAGGTCAAATCCCCCGTACCGCTCAGTAGTGGGGTCGCACCTGTGAATAGATGCTGAAGTGCAGCCTGAGTAATACAGCGAGACCCAGTCTTTTTACACTCCCTCTACTCTTATAATAACTACCGTCATAACACATCAGCTCTTCACATCTTGTTGCTGCTTTTCTCTCTTCTGTTACATTCAAAACTACACTTTGTTGCTCCTACAGCGCCTCCACCTGGAGAAAACGATTAATTACAGCACTCACTGCAGCTTCACAAACTCAACTCATATATTCATTTCACCATCTTGCTCCACACACTTGTTGCTTCTTTTCATTTCACTAATTAAATAAACACGTTGAAATTTGATAATGTCCCTTTGACCTTCCGTACACCACATGATACATAACATAATATATCATTATCAGACTTATAATATAATAACGCTGATCGTGTCCCTCTGTGTTAGAAGCACAGCGTCAGTCAGGACACGGCCACTTCCAGGTGCGCCATGCTCGGTGCCAGGACGCGCCGTGCCGGGAACTTCCTCGTCACCCACCGCTTCCAACTGTAGATTGACTGAGGACAGAACAAATTAGTGCCGGGCCACTCTCCTCTTGGCTTCCACCTTCAGATTGCACCACTTCTTTTTAAAATTTCTGCCACAGATCTGTCCATGGCACTCACTGCGTTTAGCGCAGCAACAACGTTGTTGATGTAAGTGATGCCACTACTGTGACCACCAAATAATGTTGTCTTCCTGGCCTCCACCTCATCCACAACATCTCGATCTCGGTCTCCGTGAAATTTAGTGGCACGGTTGCCCGGCTCGACACATGTCTCATTCATGCTGACGCGCAGCAGAAACAGACTGCAGGAAGCCGCTGCGCATGCTCAGCAGGGTCATTTATATACAAATACAGTCATGAACTACTTTGCATTGCCCATTTATGGTAGAAAGTGGGCGCGTAGAGGGCGGAATATGAGGCGAATTCACCTGCGCAACCTTCCAGCTGGACTGTGATTTATAAAGCGAACATTTTTTATAAATCCGGATTTTATTTTGCGCCCGCCATTTTCGGCTTTTGGGTTTATGTACACTTTTAGTATGAATCCTACACACTCTTTTATAAATGGGGCCCCAGGTTCAGATCCGAAACGGGACGTCAGTGATGTGATCTTCTGCATTTTCAGGTGTTTACATGGTACATGGAAGAGAAGCCTTAAGCTTTTAGGTTTTATTTTAACATTACAGAACATTTAGAAGAACTTCTTATCCAAAGTGACCCACATCAGAGGACGACAATCAAGTCACAGCAAACATTATAAATTGAAGAGTCAGTTAACGGCATTCAGGTGCGAGTTCAGATATTACAGGGTTCACATAGTTTTAGAAGGATTCCTGCAACATTTGTTCACAAAAGTCCCTGAAACAATGCTCATCACAAACAAGGTTTAGCATTTGATGTAAAGTGAAGTCATCAGCTTCTAAACATTTGTTGATGGCAGTGGTGGGATTTGAACCCACGCCTCTTATGAGACTGGAGCCTTAATCCAGCGCCTTAGACCGCTCGGCCACACTACCACTGACTGGTGGAAGAAAGCTGCTTTTTTTCCAATTAATTCCCCTCCGTTTTCCTTTTTTCATTTGCCCTTTTTCAAAGCTTTTCACTGGATTCATTTGTAGATGTGTATGTTGGAATCACATTTTCAGATAACTTCCAAGTCTGAGGAAAAAACATAAAATCTCCTTATTAAAAGTTAAAAGACAGATAAGTGTGTGATGTCCCTGCCGGGTGCGGTGGCGCGTGCCTGTAATCCAAGTTACCGGGAGGTTGAGGCTGGTGGATCGTTTGAGCTCAGGAGCTCTGAGCTGCAGTGGACTATGCCGATCAGGTGTCCGCACTAAGTTTGGTATCGATATGGTGATCCTGGGGGAGTCCGGGACCACCAGGTCGTCTAAGGAGGGGAGCATCGGCCCAGGTCGGAAACGGAGCAGGTCAAATCCCCCGTACCGCTCAGTAGTGGGGTCGCACCTGTGAATAGATGCTGAAGTGCAGCCTGAGTAATACAGCGAGACCCAGTCTTTTTACACTCCCTCTACTCTTATAATAACTACCGTCATAACACATCAGCTCTTCACATCTTGTTGCTGCTTTTCTCTCTTCTGTTACATTCAAAACTACACTTTGTTGCTCCTACAGCGCCTCCACCTGGAGAAAACGATTAATTACAGCACTCACTGCAGCTTCACAAACTCAACTCATATATTCATTTCACCATCTTGCTCCACACACTTGTTGCTTCTTTTCATTTCACTAATTAAATAAACACGTTGAAATTTGATAATGTCCCTTTGACCTTCCGTACACCACATGATACATAACATAATATATCATTATCAGACTTATAATATAATAACGCTGATCGTGTCCCTCTGTGTTAGAAGCACAGCGTCAGTCAGGACACGGCCACTTCCAGGTGCGCCATGCTCGGTGCCAGGACGCGCCGTGCCGGGAACTTCCTCGTCACCCACCGCTTCCAACTGTAGATTGACTGAGGACAGAACAAATTAGTGCCGGGCCACTCTCCTCTTGGCTTCCACCTTCAGATTGCACCACTTCTTTTTAAAATTTCTGCCACAGATCTGTCCATGGCACTCACTGCGTTTAGCGCAGCAACAACGTTGTTGATGTAAGTGATGCCACTACTGTGACCACCAAATAATGTTGTCTTCCTGGCCTCCACCTCATCCACAACATCTCGATCTCGGTCTCCGTGAAATTTAGTGGCACGGTTGCCCGGCTCGACACATGTCTCATTCATGCTGACGCGCAGCAGAAACAGACTGCAGGAAGCCGCTGCGCATGCTCAGCAGGGTCATTTATATACAAATACAGTCATGAACTACTTTGCATTGCCCATTTATGGTAGAAAGTGGGCGCGTAGAGGGCGGAATATGAGGCGAATTCACCTGCGCAACCTTCCAGCTGGACTGTGATTTATAAAGCGAACATTTTTTATAAATCCGGATTTTATTTTGCGCCCGCCATTTTCGGCTTTTGGGTTTATGTACACTTTTAGTATGAATCCTACACACTCTTTTATAAATGGGGCCCCAGGTTCAGATCCGAAACGGGACGTCAGTGATGTGATCTTCTGCATTTTCAGGTGTTTACATGGTACATGGAAGAGAAGCCTTAAGCTTTTAGGTTTTATTTTAACATTACAGAACATTTAGAAGAACTTCTTATCCAAAGTGACCCACATCAGAGGACGACAATCAAGTCACAGCAAACATTATAAATTGAAGAGTCAGTTAACGGCATTCAGGTGCGAGTTCAGATATTACAGGGTTCACATAGTTTTAGAAGGATTCCTGCAACATTTGTTCACAAAAGTCCCTGAAACAATGCTCATCACAAACAAGGTTTAGCATTTGATGTAAAGTGAAGTCATCAGCTTCTAAACATTTGTTGATGGCAGTGGTGGGATTTGAACCCACGCCTCTTATGAGACTGGAGCCTTAATCCAGCGCCTTAGACCGCTCGGCCACACTACCACTGACTGGTGGAAGAAAGCTGCTTTTTTTCCAATTAATTCCCCTCCGTTTTCCTTTTTTCATTTGCCCTTTTTCAAAGCTTTTCACTGGATTCATTTGTAGATGTGTATGTTGGAATCACATTTTCAGATAACTTCCAAGTCTGAGGAAAAAACATAAAATCTCCTTATTAAAAGTTAAAAGACAGATAAGTGTGTGATGTCCCTGCCGGGTGCGGTGGCGCGTGCCTGTAATCCAAGTTACCGGGAGGTTGAGGCTGGTGGATCGTTTGAGCTCAGGAGCTCTGAGCTGCAGTGGACTATGCCGATCAGGTGTCCGCACTAAGTTTGGTATCGATATGGTGATCCTGGGGGAGTCCGGGACCACCAGGTCGTCTAAGGAGGGGAGCATCGGCCCAGGTCGGAAACGGAGCAGGTCAAATCCCCCGTACCGCTCAGTAGTGGGGTCGCACCTGTGAATAGATGCTGAAGTGCAGCCTGAGTAATACAGCGAGACCCAGTCTTTTTACACTCCCTCTACTCTTATAATAACTACCGTCATAACACATCAGCTCTTCACATCTTGTTGCTGCTTTTCTCTCTTCTGTTACATTCAAAACTACACTTTGTTGCTCCTACAGCGCCTCCACCTGGAGAAAACGATTAATTACAGCACTCACTGCAGCTTCACAAACTCAACTCATATATTCATTTCACCATCTTGCTCCACACACTTGTTGCTTCTTTTCATTTCACTAATTAAATAAACACGTTGAAATTTGATAATGTCCCTTTGACCTTCCGTACACCACATGATACATAACATAATATATCATTATCAGACTTATAATATAATAACGCTGATCGTGTCCCTCTGTGTTAGAAGCACAGCGTCAGTCAGGACACGGCCACTTCCAGGTGTGCCATGCTCGGTGCCAGGACGCGCCGTGCCGGGAACTTCCTCGTCACCCACCGCTTCCAACTGTAGATTGACTGAGGACAGAACAAATTAGTGCCGGGCCACTCTCCTCTTGGCTTCCACCTTCAGATTGCACCACTTCTTTTTAAAATTTCTGCCACAGATCTGTCCATGGCACTCACTGCGTTTAGCGCAGCAACAACGTTGTTGATGTAAGTGATGCCACTACTGTGACCACCAAATAATGTTGTCTTCCTGGCCTCCACCTCATCCACAACATCTCGATCTCGGTCTCCGTGAAATTTAGTGGCACGGTTGCCCGGCTCGACACATGTCTCATTCATGCTGACGCGCAGCAGAAACAGACTGCAGGAAGCCGCTGCGCATGCTCAGCAGGGTCATTTATATACAAATACAGTCATGAACTACTTTGCATTGCCCATTTATGGTAGAAAGTGGGCGCGTAGAGGGCGGAATATGAGGCGAATTCACCTGCGCAACCTTCCAGCTGGACTGTGATTTATAAAGCGAACATTTTTTATAAATCCGGATTTTATTTTGCGCCCGCCATTTTCGGCTTTTGGGTTTATGTACACTTTTAGTATGAATCCTACACACTCTTTTATTAATGGGGCCCCAGGTTCAGATCCGAAACGGGACGTCAGTGATGTGATCTTCTGCATTTTCAGGTGTTTACATGGTACATGGAAGAGAAGCCTTAAGCTTTTAGGTTTTATTTTAACATTACAGAACATTTAGAAGAACTTCTTATCCAAAGTGACCCACATCAGAGGACGACAATCAAGTCACAGCAAACATTATAAATTGAAGAGTCAGTTAACGGCATTCAGGTGCGAGTTCAGATATTACAGGGTTCACATAGTTTTAGAAGGATTCCTGCAACATTTGTTCACAAAAGTCCCTGAAACAATGCTCATCACAAACAAGGTTTAGCATTTGATGTAAAGTGAAGTCATCAGCTTCTAAACATTTGTTGATGGCAGTGGTGGGATTTGAACCCACGCCTCTTATGAGACTGGAGCCTTAATCCAGCGCCTTAGACCGCTCGGCCACACTACCACTGACTGGTGGAAGAAAGCTGCTTTTTTTCCAATTAATTCCCCTCCGTTTTCCTTTTTTCATTTGCCCTTTTTCAAAGCTTTTCACTGGATTCATTTGTAGATGTGTATGTTGGAATCACATTTTCAGATAACTTCCAAGTCTGAGGAAAAAACATAAAATCTCCTTATTAAAAGTTAAAAGACAGATAAGTGTGTGATGTCCCTGCCGGGTGCGGTGGCGCGTGCCTGTAATCCAAGTTACCGGGAGGTTGAGGCTGGTGGATCGTTTGAGCTCAGGAGCTCTGAGCTGCAGTGGACTATGCCGATCAGGTGTCCGCACTAAGTTTGGTATCGATATGGTGATCCTGGGGGAGTCCGGGACCACCAGGTCGTCTAAGGAGGGGAGCATCGGCCCAGGTCGGAAACGGAGCAGGTCAAATCCCCCGTACCGCTCAGTAGTGGGGTCGCACCTGTGAATAGATGCTGAAGTGCAGCCTGAGTAATACAGCGAGACCCAGTCTTTTTACACTCCCTCTACTCTTATAATAACTACCGTCATAACACATCAGCTCTTCACATCTTGTTGCTGCTTTTCTCTCTTCTGTTACATTCAAAACTACACTTTGTTGCTCCTACAGCGCCTCCACCTGGAGAAAACGATTAATTCCAGCACTCACTGCAGCTTCACAAACTCAACTCATATATTCATTTCACCATCTTGCTCCACACACTTGTTGCTTCTTTTCATTTCACTAATTAAATAAACACGTTGAAATTTGATAATGTCCCTTTGACCTTCCGTACACCACATGATACATAACATAATATATCATTATCAGACTTATAATATAATAACGCTGATCGTGTCCCTCTGTGTTAGAAGCACAGCGTCAGTCAGGACACGGCCACTTCCAGGTGCGCCATGCTCGGTGCCAGGACGCGCCGTGCCGGGAACTTCCTCGTCACCCACCGCTTCCAACTGTAGATTGACTGAGGACAGAACAAATTAGTGCCGGGCCACTCTCCTCTTGGCTTCCACCTTCAGATTGCACCACTTCTTTTTAAAATTTCTGCCACAGATCTGTCCATGGCACTCACTGCGTTTAGCGCAGCAACAACGTTGTTGATGTAAGTGATGCCACTACTGTGACCACCAAATAATGTTGTCTTCCTGGCCTCCACCTCATCCACAACATCTCGATCTCGGTCTCCGTGAAATTTAGTGGCACGGTTGCCCGGCTCGACACATGTCTCATTCATGCTGACGCGCAGCAGAAACAGACTGCAGGAAGCCGCTGCGCATGCTCAGCAGGGTCATTTATATACAAATACAGTCATGAACTACTTTGCATTGCCCATTTATGGTAGAAAGTGGGCGCGTAGAGGGCGGAATATGAGGCGAATTCACCTGCGCAACCTTCCAGCTGGACTGTGATTTATAAAGCGAACATTTTTTATAAATCCGGATTTTATTTTGCGCCCGCCATTTTCGGCTTTTGGGTTTATGTACACTTTTAGTATGAATCCTACACACTCTTTTATAAATGGGGCCCCAGGTTCAGATCCGAAACGGGACGTCAGTGATGTGATCTTCTGCATTTTCAGGTGTTTACATGGTACATGGAAGAGAAGCCTTAAGCTTTTAGGTTTTATTTTAACATTACAGAACATTTAGAAGAACTTCTTATCCAAAGTGACCCACATCAGAGGACGACAATCAAGTCACAGCAAACATTATAAATTGAAGAGTCAGTTAACGGCATTCAGGTGCGAGTTCAGATATTACAGGGTTCACATAGTTTTAGAAGGATTCCTGCAACATTTGTTCACAAAAGTCCCCGAAACAATGCTCATCACAAACAAGTATTTGATGTAAAGTGAAGTCATCAGCTTCTAAACATTTGTTGATGGCAGTGGTGGGATTTGAACCCACGCCTCTTATGAGACTGGAGTCTTAATCCAGCGCCTTAGACCGCTCGGCCACACTACCACTGACTGGTGGAAGAAAGCTGCTTTTTTTCCAATTAATTACCCTCCGTTTTCCTTTTTTCATTTGCCCTTTTTCAAAGCTTTTCACTGGATTCATTTGTAGATGTGTATGTTGGAATCACATTTTCAGATAACTTCCAAGTCTGAGGAAAAAACATAAAATCTCCTTATTAAAAGTTAAAAGACAGATAAGTGTGTGATGTCCCTGCCGGGTGCGGTGGCGCGTGCCTGTAATCCAAGTTACCGGGAGGTTGAGACTGGTGGATCGTTTGAGCTCAGGAGCTCTGAGCTGCAGTGGACTATGCCGATCAGGTGTCCGCACTAAGTTTGGTATCGATATGGTGATCCTGGGGGAGTCCGGGACCACCAGGTCGTCTAAGGAGGGGAGCATCGGCCCAGGTCGGAAACGGAGCAGGTCAAATCCCCCGTACCGCTCAGTAGTGGGGTCGCACCTGTGAATAGATGCTGAAGTGCAGCCTGAGTAATACAGCGAGACCCAGTCTTTTTACACTCCCTCTACTCTTATAATAACTACCGTCATAACACATCAGCTCTTCACATCTTGTTGCTGCTTTTCTCTCTTCTGTTACATTCAAAACTACACTTTGTTGCTCCTACAGCGCCTCCACCTGGAGAAAACGATTAATTACAGCACTCACTGCAGCTTCACAAACTCAACTCATATATTCATTTCACCATCTTGCTCCACACACTTGTTGCTTCTTTTCATTTCACTAATTAAATAAACACGTTGAAATTTGATAATGTCCCTTTGACCTTCCGTACACCACATGATACATAACATAATATATCATTATCAGACTTATAATATAATAACGCTGATCGTGTCCCTCTGTGTTAGAAGCACAGCGTCAGTCAGGACACGGCCACTTCCAGGTGCGCCATGCTCGGTGCCAGGACGCGCCGTGCCGGGAACTTCCTCGTCACCCACCGCTTCCAACTGTAGATTGACTGAGGACAGAACAAATTAGTGCCGGGCCACTCTCCTCTTGGCTTCCACCTTCAGATTGCACCACTTCTTTTTAAAATTTCTGCCACAGATCTGTCCATGGCACTCACTGCGTTTAGCGCAGCAACAACGTTGTTGATGTAAGTGATGCCACTACTGTGACCACCAAATAATGTTGTCTTCCTGGCCTCCACCTCATCCACAACATCTCGATCTCGGTCTCCGTGAAATTTAGTGGCACGGTTGCCCGGCTCGACACATGTCTCATTCATGCTGACGCGCAGCAGAAACAGACTGCAGGAAGCCGCTGCGCATGCTCAGCAGGGTCATTTATATACAAATACAGTCATGAACTACTTTGCATTGCCCATTTATGGTAGAAAGTGGGCGCGTAGAGGGCGGAATATGAGGCGAATTCACCTGCGCAACCTTCCAGCTGGACTGTGATTTATAAAGCGAACATTTTTTATAAATCCGGATTTTATTTTGCGCCCGCCATTTTCGGCTTTTGGGTTTATGTACACTTTTAGTATGAATCCTACACACTCTTTTATAAATGGGGCCCCAGGTTCAGATCCGAAACGGGACGTCAGTGATGTGATCTTCTGCATTTTCAGGTGTTTACATGGTACATGGAAGAGAAGCCTTAAGCTTTTAGGTTTTATTTTAACATTACAGAACATTTAGAAGAACTTCTTATCCAAAGTGACCCACATCAGAGGACGACAATCAAGTCACAGCAAACATTATAAATTGAAGAGTCAGTTAACGGCATTCAGGTGCGAGTTCAGATATTACAGGGTTCACATAGTTTTAGAAGGATTCCTGCAACATTTGTTCACAAAAGTCCCTGAAACAATGCTCATCACAAACAAGGTTTAGCATTTGATGTAAAGTGAAGTCATCAGCTTCTAAACATTTGTTGATGGCAGTGGTGGGATTTGAACCCACGCCTCTTATGAGACTGGAGCCTTAATCCAGCACCTTAGACCGCTCGGCCACACTACCACTGACTGGTGGAAGAAAGCTGCTTTTTTTCCAATTAATTCCCCTCCGTTTTCCTTATTAAAAGTTAAAAGACAGATAAGTGTGTGATGTCCCTGCCGGGTGCGGTGGCGCGTGCCTGTAATCCAAGTTACCGGGAGGTTGAGGCTGGTGGATCGTTTGAGCTCAGGAGCTCTGAGCTGCAGTGGACTATGCCGATCAGGTGTCCGCACTAAGTTTGGTATCGATATGGTGATCCTGGGGGAGTCCGGGACCACCAGGTCGTCTAAGGAGGGGAGCATCGGCCCAGGTCGGAAACGGAGCAGGTCAAATCCCCCGTACCGCTCAGTAGTGGGGTCGCACCTGTGAATAGATGCTGAAGTGCAGCCTGAGTAATACAGCGAGACCCAGTCTTTTTACACTCCCTCTACTCTTATAATAACTACCGTCATAACACATCAGCTCTTCACATCTTGTTGCTGCTTTTCTCTCTTCTGTTACATTCAAAACTACACTTTGTTGCTCCTACAGCGCCTCCACCTGGAGAAAACGATTAATTACAGCACTCACTGCAGCTTCACAAACTCAACTCATATATTCATTTCACCATCTTGCTCCACACACTTGTTGCTTCTTTTCATTTCACTAATTAAATAAACACGTTGAAATTTGCTAATGTCCCTTTGACCTTCCGTACACCACATGATACATAACATAATATATCATTATCAGACTTATAATATAATAACGCTGATCGTGTCCCTCTGTGTTAGAAGCACAGCGTCAGTCAGGACACGGCCACTTCCAGGTGCGCCATGCTCGGTGCCAGGACGCGCCGTGCCGGGAACTTCCTCGTCACCCACCGCTTCCAACTGTAGATTGACTGAGGACAGAACAAATTAGTGCCGGGCCACTCTCCTCTTGGCTTCCACCTTCAGATTGCACCACTTCTTTTTAAAATTTCTGCCACAGATCTGTCCATGGCACTCACTGCGTTTAGCGCAGCAACAACGTTGTTGATGTAAGTGATGCCACTACTGTGACCACCAAATAATGTTGTCTTCCTGGCCTCCACCTCATCCACAACATCTCGATCTCGGTCTCCGTGAAATTTAGTGGCACGGTTGCCCGGCTCGACACATGTCTCATTCATGCTAACGCGCAGCAGAAACAGACTGCAGGAAGCCGCTGCGCATGCTCAGCAGGGTCATTTATATACAAATACAGTCATGAACTACTTTGCATTGCCCATTTATGGTAGAAAGTGGGCGCGTAGAGGGCGGAATATGAGGCGAATTCACCTGCGCAACCTTCCAGCTGGACTGTGATTTATAAAGCGAACATTTTTTATAAATCCGGATTTTATTTTGCGCCCGCCATTTTCGGCTTTTGGGTTTATGTACACTTTTAGTATGAATCCTACACACTCTTTTATAAATGGGGCCCCAGGTTCAGATCCGAAACGGGACGTCAGTGATGTGATCTTCTGCATTTTCAGGTGTTTACATGGTACATGGAAGAGAAGCCTTAAGCTTTTAGGTTTTATTTTAACATTACAGAACATTTAGAAGAACTTCTTATCCAAAGTGACCCACATCAGAGGACGACAATCAAGTCACAGCAAACATTATAAATTGAAGAGTCAGTTAACGGCATTCAGGTGCGAGTTCAGATATTACAGGGTTCACATAGTTTTAGAAGGATTCCTGCAACATTTGTTCACAAAAGTCCCTGAAACAATGCTCATCACAAACAAGCATTTGATGTAAAGTGAAGTCATCAGCTTCTAAACATTTGTTGATGGCAGTGGTGGGATTTGAACCCACGCCTCTTATGAGACTGGAGCCTTAATCCAGCGCCTTAGACCGCTCGGCCACACTACCACTGACTGGTGGCAGAAAGCTGCTTTTTTTCCAATTAATTCCCCTCCGTTTTCCTTTTTTCATTTGCCCTTTTTCAAAGCTTTTCACTGGATTCATTTGTAGATGTGTATGTTGGAATCACATTTTCAGATAACTTCCAAGTCTGAGGAAAAAACATAAAATCTCCTTATTAAAAGTTAAAAGACAGATAAGTGTGTGATGTCCCTGCCGGGTGCGGTGGCGCGTGCCTGTAATCCAAGTTACCGGGAGGTTGAGGCTGGTGGATCGTTTGAGCTCAGGAGCTCTGAGCTGCAGTGGACTATGCCGATCAGGTGTCCGCACTAAGTTTGGTATCGATATGGTGATCCTGGGGGAGTCCGGGACCACCAGGTCGTCTAAGGAGGGGAGCATCGGCCCAGGTCGGAAACGGAGCAGGTCAAATCCCCCGTACCGCTCAGTAGTGGGGTCGCACCTGTGAATAGATGCTGAAGTGCAGCCTGAGTAATACAGCGAGACCCAGTCTTTTTACACTCCCTCTACTCTTATAATAACTACCGTCATAACACATCAGCTCTTCACATCTTGTTGCTGCTTTTCTCTCTTCTGTTACATTCAAAACTACACTTTGTTGCTCCTACAGCGCCTCCACCTGGAGAAAACGATTAATTACAGCACTCACTGCAGCTTCACAAACTCAACTCATATATTCATTTCACCATCTTGCTCCACACACTTGTTGCTTCTTTTCATTTCACTAATTAAATAAACACGTTGAAATTTGCTAATGTCCCTTTGACCTTCCGTACACCACATGATACATAACATAATATATCATTATCAGACTTATAATATAATAACGCTGATCGTGTCCCTCTGTGTTAGAAGCACAGCGTCAGTCAGGACACGGCCACTTCCAGGTGCGCCATGCTCGGTGCCAGGACGCGCCGTGCCGGGAACTTCCTCGTCACCCACCGCTTCCAACTGTAGATTGACTGAGGACAGAACAAATTAGTGCCGGGCCACTCTCCTCTTGGCTTCCACCTTCAGATTGCACCACTTCTTTTTAAAATTTCTGCCACAGATCTGTCCATGGCACTCACTGCGTTTAGCGCAGCAACAACGTTGTTGATGTAAGTGATGCCACTACTGTGACCACCAAATAATGTTGTCTTCCTGGCCTCCACCTCATCCACAACATCTCGATCTCGGTCTCCGTGAAATTTAGTGGCACGGTTGCCCGGCTCGACACATGTCTCATTCATGCTGACGCGCAGCAGAAACAGACTGCAGGAAGCCGCTGCGCATGCTCAGCAGGGTCATTTATATACAAATACAGTCATGAACTACTTTGCATTGCCCATTTATGGTAGAAAGTGGGCGCGTAGAGGGCGGAATATGAGGCGAATTCACCTGCGCAACCTTCCAGCTGGACTGTGATTTATAAAGCGAACATTTTTTATAAATCCGGATTTTATTTTGCGCCCGCCATTTTCGGCTTTTGGGTTTATGTACACTTTTAGTATGAATCCTACACACTCTTTTATTAATGGGGCCCCAGGTTCAGATCCGAAACGGGACGTCAGTGATGTGATCTTCTGCATTTTCAGGTGTTTACATGGTACATGGAAGAGAAGCCTTAAGCTTTTAGGTTTTATTTTAACATTACAGAACATTTAGAAGAACTTCTTATCCAAAGTGACCCACATCAGAGGACGACAATCAAGTCACAGCAAACATTATAAATTGAAGAGTCAGTTAACGGCATTCAGGTGCGAGTTCAGATATTACAGGGTTCACATAGTTTTAGAAGGATTCCTGCAACATTTGTTCACAAAAGTCCCTGAAACAATGCTCATCACAAACAAGGTTTAGCATTTGATGTAAAGTGAAGTCATCAGCTTCTAAACATTTGTTGATGGCAGTGGTGGGATTTGAACCCACGCCTCTTATGAGACTGGAGCCTTAATCCAGCGCCTTAGACCGCTCGGCCACACTACCACTGACTGGTGGAAGAAAGCTGCTTTTTTTCCAATTAATTCCCCTCCGTTTTCCTTTTTTCATTTGCCCTTTTTCAAAGCTTTTCACTGGATTCATTTGTAGATGTGTATGTTGGAATCACATTTTCAGATAACTTCCAAGTCTGAGGAAAAAACATAAAATCTCCTTATTAAAAGTTAAAAGACAGATAAGTGTGTGATGTCCCTGCCGGGTGCGGTGGCGCGTGCCTGTAATCCAAGTTACCGGGAGGTTGAGGCTGGTGGATCGTTTGAGCTCAGGAGCTCTGAGCTGCAGTGGACTATGCCGATCAGGTGTCCGCACTAAGTTTGGTATCGATATGGTGATCCTGGGGGAGTCCGGGACCACCAGGTCGTCTAAGGAGGGGAGCATCGGCCCAGGTCGGAAACGGAGCAGGTCAAATCCCCCGTACCGCTCAGTAGTGGGGTCGCACCTGTGAATAGATGCTGAAGTGCAGCCTGAGTAATACAGCGAGACCCAGTCTTTTTACACTCCCTCTACTCTTATAATAACTACCGTCATAACACATCAGCTCTTCACATCTTGTTGCTGCTTTTCTCTCTTCTGTTACATTCAAAACTACACTTTGTTGCTCCTACAGCGCCTCCACCTGGAGAAAACGATTAATTCCAGCACTCACTGCAGCTTCACAAACTCAACTCATATATTCATTTCACCATCTTGCTCCACACACTTGTTGCTTCTTTTCATTTCACTAATTAAATAAACACGTTGAAATTTGATAATGTCCCTTTGACCTTCCGTACACCACATGATACATAACATAATATATCATTATCAGACTTATAATATAATAACGCTGATCGTGTCCCTCTGTGTTAGAAGCACAGCGTCAGTCAGGACACGGCCACTTCCAGGTGCGCCATGCTCGGTGCCAGGACGCGCCGTGCCGGGAACTTCCTCGTCACCCACCGCTTCCAACTGTAGATTGACTGAGGACAGAACAAATTAGTGCCGGGCCACTCTCCTCTTGGCTTCCACCTTCAGATTGCACCACTTCTTTTTAAAATTTCTGCCACAGATCTGTCCATGGCACTCACTGCGTTTAGCGCAGCAACAACGTTGTTGATGTAAGTGATGCCACTACTGTGACCACCAAATAATGTTGTCTTCCTGGCCTCCACCTCATCCACAACATCTCGATCTCGGTCTCCGTGAAATTTAGTGGCACGGTTGCCCGGCTCGACACATGTCTCATTCATGCTGACGCGCAGCAGAAACAGACTGCAGGAAGCCGCTGCGCATGCTCAGCAGGGTCATTTATATACAAATACAGTCATGAACTACTTTGCATTGCCCATTTATGGTAGAAAGTGGGCGCGTAGAGGGCGGAATATGAGGCGAATTCACCTGCGCAACCTTCCAGCTGGACTGTGATTTATAAAGCGAACATTTTTTATAAATCCGGATTTTATTTTGCGCCCGCCATTTTCGGCTTTTGGGTTTATGTACACTTTTAGTATGAATCCTACACACTCTTTTATAAATGGGGCCCCAGGTTCAGATCCGAAACGGGACGTCAGTGATGTGATCTTCTGCATTTTCAGGTGTTTACATGGTACATGGAAGAGAAGCCTTAAGCTTTTAGGTTTTATTTTAACATTACAGAACATTTAGAAGAACTTCTTATCCAAAGTGACCCACATCAGAGGACGACAATCAAGTCACAGCAAACATTATAAATTGAAGAGTCAGTTAACGGCATTCAGGTGCGAGTTCAGATATTACAGGGTTCACATAGTTTTAGAAGGATTCCTGCAACATTTGTTCACAAAAGTCCCCGAAACAATGCTCATCACAAACAAGTATTTGATGTAAAGTGAAGTCATCAGCTTCTAAACATTTGTTGATGGCAGTGGTGGGATTTGAACCCACGCCTCTTATGAGACTGGAGTCTTAATCCAGCGCCTTAGACCGCTCGGCCACACTACCACTGACTGGTGGAAGAAAGCTGCTTTTTTTCCAATTAATTCCCCTCCGTTTTCCTTTTTTCATTTGCCCTTTTTCAAAGCTTTTCACTGGATTCATTTGTAGATGTGTATGTTGGAATCACATTTTCAGATAACTTCCAAGTCTGAGGAAAAAACATAAAATCTCCTTATTAAAAGTTAAAAGACAGATAAGTGTGTGATGTCCCTGCCGGGTGCGGTGGCGCGTGCCTGTAATCCAAGTTACCGGGAGGTTGAGACTGGTGGATCGTTTGAGCTCAGGAGCTCTGAGCTGCAGTGGACTATGCCGATCAGGTGTCCGCACTAAGTTTGGTATCGATATGGTGATCCTGGGGGAGTCCGGGACCACCAGGTCGTCTAAGGAGGGGAGCATCGGCCCAGGTCGGAAACGGAGCAGGTCAAATCCCCCGTACCGCTCAGTAGTGGGGTCGCACCTGTGAATAGATGCTGAAGTGCAGCCTGAGTAATACAGCGAGACCCAGTCTTTTTACACTCCCTCTACTCTTATAATAACTACCGTCATAACACATCAGCTCTTCACATCTTGTTGCTGCTTTTCTCTCTTCTGTTACATTCAAAACTACACTTTGTTGCTCCTACAGCGCCTCCACCTGGAGAAAACGATTAATTACAGCACTCACTGCAGCTTCACAAACTCAACTCATATATTCATTTCACCATCTTGCTCCACACACTTGTTGCTTCTTTTCATTTCACTAATTAAATAAACACGTTGAAATTTGATAATGTCCCTTTGACCTTCCGTACACCACATGATACATAACATAATATATCATTATCAGACTTATAATATAATAACGCTGATCGTGTCCCTCTGTGTTAGAAGCACAGCGTCAGTCAGGACACGGCCACTTCCAGGTGCGCCATGCTCGGTGCCAGGACGCGCCGTGCCGGGAACTTCCTCGTCACCCACCGCTTCCAACTGTAGATTGACTGAGGACAGAACAAATTAGTGCCGGGCCACTCTCCTCTTGGCTTCCACCTTCAGATTGCACCACTTCTTTTTAAAATTTCTGCCACAGATCTGTCCATGGCACTCACTGCGTTTAGCGCAGCAACAACGTTGTTGATGTAAGTGATGCCACTACTGTGACCACCAAATAATGTTGTCTTCCTGGCCTCCACCTCATCCACAACATCTCGATCTCGGTCTCCGTGAAATTTAGTGGCACGGTTGCCCGGCTCGACACATGTCTCATTCATGCTGACGCGCAGCAGAAACAGACTGCAGGAAGCCGCTGCGCATGCTCAGCAGGGTCATTTATATACAAATACAGTCATGAACTACTTTGCATTGCCCATTTATGGTAGAAAGTGGGCGCGTAGAGGGCGGAATATGAGGCGAATTCACCTGCGCAACCTTCCAGCTGGACTGTGATTTATAAAGCGAACATTTTTTATAAATCCGGATTTTATTTTGCGCCCGCCATTTTCGGCTTTTGGGTTTATGTACACTTTTAGTATGAATCCTACACACTCTTTTATAAATGGGGCCCCAGGTTCAGATCCGAAACGGGACGTCAGTGATGTGATCTTCTGCATTTTCAGGTGTTTACATGGTACATGGAAGAGAAGCCTTAAGCTTTTAGGTTTTATTTTAACATTACAGAACATTTAGAAGAACTTCTTATCCAAAGTGACCCACATCAGAGGACGACAATCAAGTCACAGCAAACATTATAAATTGAAGAGTCAGTTAACGGCATTCAGGTGCGAGTTCAGATATTACAGGGTTCACATAGTTTTAGAAGGATTCCTGCAACATTTGTTCACAAAAGTCCCTGAAACAATGCTCATCACAAACAAGGTTTAGCATTTGATGTAAAGTGAAGTCATCAGCTTCTAAACATTTGTTGATGGCAGTGGTGGGATTTGAACCCACGCCTCTTATGAGACTGGAGCCTTAATCCAGCGCCTTAGACCGCTCGGCCACACTACCACTGACTGGTGGAAGAAAGCTGCTTTTTTTCCAATTAATTCCCCTCCGTTTTCCTTATTAAAAGTTAAAAGACAGATAAGTGTGTGATGTCCCCTGCCGGGTGCGGTGGCGCGTGCCTGTAATCCAAGTTACCGGGAGGTTGAGGCTGGTGGATCGTTTGAGCTCAGGAGCTCTGAGCTGCAGTGGACTATGCCGATCAGGTGTCCGCACTAAGTTTGGTATCGATATGGTGATCCTGGGGGAGTCCGGGACCACCAGGTCGTCTAAGGAGGGGAGCATCGGCCCAGGTCGGAAACGGAGCAGGTCAAATCCCCCGTACCGCTCAGTAGTGGGGTCGCACCTGTGAATAGATGCTGAAGTGCAGCCTGAGTAATACAGCGAGACCCAGTCTTTTTACACTCCCTCTACTCTTATAATAACTACCGTCATAACACATCAGCTCTTCACATCTTGTTGCTGCTTTTCTCTCTTCTGTTACATTCAAAACTACACTTTGTTGCTCCTACAGCGCCTCCACCTGGAGAAAACGATTAATTACAGCACTCACTGCAGCTTCACAAACTCAACTCATATATTCATTTCACCATCTTGCTCCACACACTTGTTGCTTCTTTTCATTTCACTAATTAAATAAACACGTTGAAATTTGCTAATGTCCCTTTGACCTTCCGTACACCACATGATACATAACATAATATATCATTATCAGACTTATAATATAATAACGCTGATCGTGTCCCTCTGTGTTAGAAGCACAGCGTCAGTCAGGACACGGCCACTTCCAGGTGCGCCATGCTCGGTGCCAGGACGCGCCGTGCCGGGAACTTCCTCGTCACCCACCGCTTCCAACTGTAGATTGACTGAGGACAGAACAAATTAGTGCCGGGCCACTCTCCTCTTGGCTTCCACCTTCAGATTGCACCACTTCTTTTTAAAATTTCTGCCACAGATCTGTCCATGGCACTCACTGCGTTTAGCGCAGCAACAACGTTGTTGATGTAAGTGATGCCACTACTGTGACCACCAAATAATGTTGTCTTCCTGGCCTCCACCTCATCCACAACATCTCGATCTCGGTCTCCGTGAAATTTAGTGGCACGGTTGCCCGGCTCGACACATGTCTCATTCATGCTAACGCGCAGCAGAAACAGACTGCAGGAAGCCGCTGCGCATGCTCAGCAGGGTCATTTATATACAAATACAGTCATGAACTACTTTGCATTGCCCATTTATGGTAGAAAGTGGGCGCGTAGAGGGCGGAATATGAGGCGAATTCACCTGCGCAACCTTCCAGCTGGACTGTGATTTATAAAGCGAACATTTTTTATAAATCCGGATTTTATTTTGCGCCCGCCATTTTCGGCTTTTGGGTTTATGTACACTTTTAGTATGAATCCTACACACTCTTTTATAAATGGGGCCCCAGGTTCAGATCCGAAACGGGACGTCAGTGATGTGATCTTCTGCATTTTCAGGTGTTTACATGGTACATGGAAGAGAAGCCTTAAGCTTTTAGGTTTTATTTTAACATTACAGAACATTTAGAAGAACTTCTTATCCAAAGTGACCCACATCAGAGGACGACAATCAAGTCACAGCAAACATTATAAATTGAAGAGTCAGTTAACGGCATTCAGGTGCGAGTTCAGATATTACAGGGTTCACATAGTTTTAGAAGGATTCCTGCAACATTTGTTCACAAAAGTCCCTGAAACAATGCTCATCACAAACAAGCATTTGATGTAAAGTGAAGTCATCAGCTTCTAAACATTTGTTGATGGCAGTGGTGGGATTTGAACCCACGCCTCTTATGAGACTGGAGCCTTAATCCAGCGCCTTAGACCGCTCGGCCACACTACCACTGACTGGTGGAAGAAAGCTGCTTTTTTTCCAATTAATTCCCCTCCGTTTTCCTTTTTTCATTTGCCCTTTTTCAAAGCTTTTCACTGGATTCATTTGTAGATGTGTATGTTGGAATCACATTTTCAGATAACTTCCAAGTCTGAGGAAAAAACATAAAATCTCCTTATTAAAAGTTAAAAGACAGATAAGTGTGTGATGTCCCTGCCGGGTGCGGTGGCGCGTGCCTGTAATCCAAGTTACCGGGAGGTTGAGGCTGGTGGAACGTTTGAGCTCAGGAGCTCTGAGCTGCAGTGGACTATGCCGATCAGGTGTCCGCACTAAGTTTGGTATCGATATGGTGATCCTGGGGGAGTCCGGGACCACCAGGTCGTCTAAGGAGGGGAGCATCGGCCCAGGTCGGAAACGGAGCAGGTCAAATCCCCCGTACCGCTCAGTAGTGGGGTTGCACCTGTGAATAGATGCTGAAGTGCAGCCTGAGTAATACAGCGAGACCCAGTCTTTTTACACTCCCTCTACTCTTATAATAACTACCGTCATAACACATCAGCTCTTCACATCTTGTTGCTGCTTTTCTCTCTTCTGTTACATTCAAAACTACACTTTGTTGCTCCTACAGCGCCTCCACCTGGAGAAAACGATTAATTCCAGCACTCACTGCAGCTTCACAAACTCAACTCATATATTCATTTCACCATCTTGCTCCACACACTTGTTGCTTCTTTTCATTTCACTAATTAAATAAACACGTTGAAATTTGATAATGTCCCTTTGACCTTCCGTACACCACATGATACATAACATAATATATCATTATCAGACTTATAATATAATAACGCTGATCGTGTCCCTCTGTGTTAGAAGCACAGCGTCAGTCAGGACACGGCCACTTCCAGGTGCGCCATGCTCGGTGCCAGGACGCGCCGTGCCGGGAACTTCCTCGTCACCCACCGCTTCCAACTGTAGATTGACTGAGGACAGAACAAATTAGTGCCGGGCCACTCTCCTCTTGGCTTCCACCTTCAGATTGCACCACTTCTTTTTAAAATTTCTGCCACAGATCTGTCCATGGCACTCACTGCGTTTAGCGCAGCAACAACGTTGTTGATGTAAGTGATGCCACTACTGTGACCACCAAATAATGTTGTCTTCCTGGCCTCCACCTCATCCACAACATCTCGATCTCGGTCTCCGTGAAATTTAGTGGCACGGTTGCCCGGCTCGACACATGTCTCATTCATGCTGACGCGCAGCAGAAACAGACTGCAGGAAGCCGCTGCGCATGCTCAGCAGGGTCATTTATATACAAATACAGTCATGAACTACTTTGCATTGCCCATTTATGGTAGAAAGTGGGCGCGTAGAGGGCGGAATATGAGGCGAATTCACCTGCGCAACCTTCCAGCTGGACTGTGATTTATAAAGCGAACATTTTTTATAAATCCGGATTTTATTTTGCGCCCGCCATTTTCGGCTTTTGGGTTTATGTACACTTTTAGTATGAATCCTACACACTCTTTTATAAATGGGGCCCCAGGTTCAGATCCGAAACGGGACGTCAGTGATGTGATCTTCTGCATTTTCAGGTGTTTACATGGTACATGGAAGAGAAGCCTTAAGCTTTTAGGTTTTATTTTAACATTACAGAACATTTAGAAGAACTTCTTATCCAAAGTGACCCACATCAGAGGACGACAATCAAGTCACAGCAAACATTATAAATTGAAGAGTCAGTTAACGGCATTCAGGTGCGAGTTCAGATATTACAGGGTTCACATAGTTTTAGAAGGATTCCTGCAACATTTGTTCACAAAAGTCCCTGAAACAATGCTCATCACAAACAAGTATTTGATGTAAAGTGAAGTCATCAGCTTCTAAACATTTGTTGATGGCAGTGGTGGGATTTGAACCCACGCCTCTTATGAGACTGGAGCCTTAATCCAGCGCCTTAGACCGCTCGGCCACACTACCACTGACTGGTGGAAGAAAGCTGCTTTTTTTCCAATTAATTCCCCTCCGTTTCCCTTTTTTCATTTGCCCTTTTTCAAAGCTTTTCACTGGATTCATTTGTAGATGTGTATGTTGGAATCACATTTTCAGATAACTTCCAAGTCTGAGGAAAAAACATAAAATCTCCTTATTAAAAGTTAAAAGACAGATAAGTGTGTGATGTCCCTGCCGGGTGCGGTGGCGCGTGCCTGTAATCCAAGTTACCGGGAGGTTGAGACTGGTGGATCGTTTGAGCTCAGGAGCTCTGAGCTGCAGTGGACTATGCCGATCAGGTGTCCGCACTAAGTTTGGTATCGATATGGTGATCCTGGGGGAGTCCGGGACCACCAGGTCGTCTAAGGAGGGGAGCATCGGCCCAGGTCGGAAACGGAGCAGGTCAAATCCCCCGTACCGCTCAGTAGTGGGGTCGCACCTGTGAATAGATGCTGAAGTGCAGCCTGAGTAATACAGCGAGACCCAGTCTTTTTACACTCCCTCTACTCTTATAATAACTACCGTCATAACACATCAGCTCTTCACATCTTGTTGCTGCTTTTCTCTCTTCTGTTACATTCAAAACTACACTTTGTTGCTCCTACAGCGCCTCCACCTGGAGAAAACGATTAATTCCAGCACTCACTGCAGCTTCACAAACTCAACTCATATATTCATTTCACCATCTTGCTCCACACACTTGTTGCTTCTTTTCATTTCACTAATTAAATTACACATTGAAATTTGATAATGTCCCTTTGACCTTCCGTACACCACATGATACATAACATAATATATCATTATCAGACTTATAATATAATAACGCTGATCGTGTCCCTCTGTGTTAGAAGCACAGCGTCAGTCAGGACACGGCCACTTCCAGGTGCGCCATGCTCGGTGCCAGGACGCGCCGTGCCGGGAACTTCCTCGTCACCCACCGCTTCCAACTGTAGATTGACTGAGGACAGAACAAATTAGTGCCGGGCCACTCTCCTCTTGGCTTCCACCTTCAGATTGCACCACTTCTTTTTAAAATTTCTGCCACAGATCTGTCCATGGCACTCACTGCGTTTAGCGCAGCAACAACGTTGTTGATGTAAGTGATGCCACTACTGTGACCACCAAATAATGTTGTCTTCCTGGCCTCCACCTCATCCACAACATCTCGATCTCGGTCTCCGTGAAATTTAGTGGCACGGTTGCCCGGCTCGACACATGTCTCATTCATGCTAACGCGCAGCAGAAACAGACTGCAGGAAGCCGCTGCGCATGCTCAGCAGGGTCATTTATATACAAATACAGTCATGAACTACTTTGCATTGCCCATTTATGATAGAAAGTGGGCGCGTAGAGGGCGGAATATGAGGCGAATTCACCTGCGCAACCTTCCAGCTGGACTGTGATTTATAAAGCGAACATTTTTTATAAATCCGGATTTTATTTTGCGCCCGCCATTTTCGGCTTTTGGGTTTATGTACACTTTTAGTATGAATCCTACACACTCTTTTATAAATGGGGCCCCAGGTTCAGATCCGAAACGGGACGTCAGTGATGTGATCTTCTGCATTTTCAGGTGTTTACATGGTACATGGAAGAGAAGCCTTAAGCTTTTAGGTTTTATTTTAACATTACAGAACATTTAGAAGAACTTCTTATCCAAAGTGACCCACATCAGAGGACGACAATCAAGTCACAGCAAACATTATAAATTGAAGAGTCAGTTAACGGCATTCAGGTGCGAGTTCAGATATTACAGGGTTCACATAGTTTTAGAAGGATTCCTGCAACATTTGTTCACAAAAGTCCCTGAAACAATGCTCATCACAAACAAGTATTTGATGTAAAGTGAAGTCATCAGCTTCTAAACATTTGTTGATGGCAGTGGTGGGATTTGAACCCACGCCTCTTATGAGACTGGAGCCTTAATCCAGCGCCTTAGACCGCTCGGCCACACTACCACTGACTGGTGGAAGAAAGCTGCTTTTTTTCCAATTAATTCCCCTCCGTTTCCCTTTTTTCATTTGCCCTTTTTCAAAGCTTTTCACTGGATTCATTTGTAGATGTGTATGTTGGAATCACATTTTCAGATAACTTCCAAGTCTGAGGAAAAAACATAAAATCTCCTTATTAAAAGTTAAAAGACAGATAAGTGTGTGATGTCCCTGCCGGGTGCGGTGGCGCGTGCCTGTAATCCAAGTTACCGGGAGGTTGAGACTGGTGGATCGTTTGAGCTCAGGAGCTCTGAGCTGCAGTGGACTATGCCGATCAGGTGTCCGCACTAAGTTTGGTATCGATATGGTGATCCTGGGGGAGTCCGGGACCACCAGGTCGTCTAAGGAGGGGAGCATCGGCCCAGGTCGGAAACGGAGCAGGTCAAATCCCCCGTACCGCTCAGTAGTGGGGTCGCACCTGTGAATAGATGCTGAAGTGCAGCCTGAGTAATACAGCGAGACCCAGTCTTTTTACACTCCCTCTACTCTTATAATAACTACCGTCATAACACATCAGCTCTTCACATCTTGTTGCTGCTTTTCTCTCTTCTGTTACATTCAAAACTACACTTTGTTGCTCCTACAGCGCCTCCACCTGGAGAAAACGATTAATTCCAGCACTCACTGCAGCTTCACAAACTCAACTCATATATTCATTTCACCATCTTGCTCCACACACTTGTTGCTTCTTTTCATTTCACTAATTAAATTACACATTGAAATTTGATAATGTCCCTTTGACCTTCCGTACACCACATGATACATAACATAATATATCATTATCAGACTTATAATATAATAACGCTGATCGTGTCCCTCTGTGTTAGAAGCACAGCGTCAGTCAGGACACGGCCACTTCCAGGTGCGCCATGCTCGGTGCCAGGACGCGCCGTGCCGGGAACTTCCTCGTCACCCACCGCTTCCAACTGTAGATTGACTGAGGACAGAACAAATTAGTGCCGGGCCACTCTCCTCTTGGCTTCCACCTTCAGATTGCACCACTTCTTTTTAAAATTTCTGCCACAGATCTGTCCATGGCACTCACTGCGTTTAGCGCAGCAACAACGTTGTTGATGTAAGTGATGCCACTACTGTGACCACCAAATAATGTTGTCTTCCTGGCCTCCACCTCATCCACAACATCTCGATCTCGGTCTCCGTGAAATTTAGTGGCACGGTTGCCCGGCTCGACACATGTCTCATTCATGCTGACGCAGAAACAGACTGCAGGAAGCCGCTGCGCATGCTCAGCAGGGTCATTTATATACAAATACAGTCATGAACTACTTTGCATTGCCCATTTATGGTAGAAAGTGGGCGCGTAGAGGGCGGAATATGAGGCGAATTCACCTGCGCAACCTTCCAGCTGGACTGTGATTTATAAAGCGAACATTTTTTATAAATCCGGATTTTTTTTGTGCCCGCCATTTTCGGCTTTTGGGTTTATGTACACTTTTAGTATGAATCCTACACACTCTTTTATAAATGGGGCCCCAGGTTCAGATCCGAAACGGGACGTCAGTGATGTGATCTTCTGCATTTTCAGGTGTTTACATGGTACATGGAAGAGAAGCCTTAAGCTTTTAGGTTTTATTTTAACATTACAGAACATTTAGAAGAACTTCTTATCCAAAGTGACCCACATCAGAGGACGACAATCAAGTCACAGCAAACATTATAAATTGAAGAGTCAGTTAACGGCATTCAGGTGCGAGTTCAGATATTACAGGGTTCACATAGTTTTAGAAGGATTCCTGCAACATTTGTTCACAAAAGTCCCTGAAACAATGCTCATCACAAACAAGTATTTGATGTAAAGTGAAGTCATCAGCTTCTAAACATTTGTTGATGGCAGTGGTGGGATTTGAACCCACGCCTCTTATGAGACTGGAGCCTTAATCCAGCGCCTTAGACCGCTCGGCCACACTACCACTGACTGGTGGAAGAAAGCTGCTTTTTTTCCAATTAATTCCCCTCCGTTTCCCTTTTTTCATTTGCCCTTTTTCAAAGCTTTTCACTGGATTCATTTGTAGATGTGTATGTTGGAATCACATTTTCAGATAACTTCCAAGTCTGAGGAAAAAACATAAAATCTCCTTATTAAAAGTTAAAAGACAGATAAGTGTGTGATGTCCCTGCCGGGTGCGGTGGCGCGTGCCTGTAATCCAAGTTACCGGGAGGTTGAGGCTGGTGGATGGTTTGAGCTCAGGAGCTCTGAGCTGCAGTGGACTATGCCGATCAGGTGTCCGCACTAAGTTTGGTATCGATATGGTGATCCTGGGGGAGTCCGGGACCACCAGGTCGTCTAAGGAGGGGAGCATCGGCCCAGGTCGGAAACGGAGCAGGTCAAATCCCCCGTACCGCTCAGTAGTGGGGTCGCACCTGTGAATAGATGCTGAAGTGCAGCCTGAGTAATACAGCGAGACCCAGTCTTTCTACACTCCCTCTACTCTTATAATAACTACCGTCATAACACATCAGCTCTTCACATCTTGTTGCTGCTTTTCTCTCTTCTGTTACATTCAAAACTACACTTTGTTGCTCCTACAGCGCCTCCACCTGTAGAAAACGATTCATTACAGCACTCACTGCAGCTTCACAAACTCAACTCATATATTCATTTCACCATCTTGCTCCACACACTTGTTGCTTCTTTTCATTTCACTAATTAAATAAACACGTTGAAATTTGATAATGTCCCTTTGACCTTCCGTACACCACATGATACATAACATAATATATCATTATCAGACTTATAATATAATAACGCTGATCGTGTCCCTCTGTGTTAGAAGCACAGCGTCAGTCAGGACACGGCCACTTCCAGGTGCGCCATGCTCGGTGCCAGGACGCGCCGTGCCGGGAACTTCCTCGTCACCCACCGCTTCCAACTGTAGATTGACTGAGGACAGAACAAATTAGTGCCGGGCCACTCTCCTCTTGGCTTCCACCTTCAGATTGCACCACTTCTTTTTAAAATTTCTGCCACAGATCTGTCCATGGCACTCACTGCGTTTAGCGCAGCAACAACGTTGTTGATGTAAGTGATGCCACTACTGTGACCACCAAATAATGTTGTCTTCCTGGCCTCCACCTCATCCACAACATCTCGATCTCGGTCTCCGTGAAATTTAGTGGCACGGTTGCCCGGCTCGACACATGTCTCATTCATGCTGACGCAGAAACAGACTGCAGGAAGCCGCTGCGCATGCTCAGCAGGGTCATTTATATACAAATACAGTCATGAACTACTTTGCATTGCCCATTTATGGTAGAAAGTGGGCGCGTAGAGGGCGGAATATGAGGCGAATTCACCTGCGCAACCTTCCAGCTGGACTGTGATTTATAAAGCGAACATTTTTTATAAATCCGGATTTTTTTTGTGCCCGCCATTTTCGGCTTTTGGGTTTATGTACACTTTTAGTATGAATCCTACACACTCTTTTATAAATGGGGCCCCAGGTTCAGATCCGAAACGGGACGTCAGTGATGTGATCTTCTGCATTTTCAGGTGTTTACATGGTACATGGAAGAGAAGCCTTAAGCTTTTAGGTTTTATTTTAACATTACAGAACATTTAGAAGAACTTCTTATCCAAAGTGACCCACATCAGAGGACGACAATCAAGTCACAGCAAACATTATAAATTGAAGAGTCAGTTAACGGCATTCAGGTGCGAGTTCAGATATTACAGGGTTCACATAGTTTTAGAAGGATTCCTGCAACATTTGTTCACAAAAGTCCCTGAAACAATGCTCATCACAAACAAGTATTTGATGTAAAGTGAAGTCATCAGCTTCTAAACATTTGTTGATGGCAGTGGTGGGATTTGAACCCACGCCTCTTATGAGACTGGAGCCTTAATCCAGCGCCTTAGACCGCTCGGCCACACTACCACTGACTGGTGGAAGAAAGCTGCTTTTTTTCCAATTAATTCCCCTCCGTTTTCCTTTTTTCATTAGCCCTTTTTCAAAGCTTTTCACTGGATTCATTTGTAGATGTGTATGTTGGAATCACATTTTCAGATAACTTCCAAGTCTGAGGAAAAAACATAAAATCTCCTTATTAAAAGTTAAAAGACAGATAAGTGTGTGATGTCCCTGCCGGGTGCGGTGGCGCGTGCCTGTAATCCAAGTTACCGGGAGGTTGAGGCTGGTGGATCGTTTGAGCTCAGGAGCTCTGAGCTGCAGTGGACTATGCCGATCAGGTGTCCGCACTAAGTTTGGTATCGATATGGTGATCCTGGGGGAGTCCGGGACCACCAGGTCGTCTAAGGAGGGGAGCATCGGCCCAGGTCGGAAACGGAGCAGGTCAAATCCCCCGTACCGCTCAGTAGTGGGGTCGCACCTGTGAATAGATGCTGAAGTGCAGCCTGAGTAATACAGCGAGACCCAGTGTTTCTACACTCCCTCTACTCTTATAATAACTACCGTCATAACACATCAGCTCTTCACATCTTGTTGCTGCTTTTCTCTCTTCTGTTACATTCAAAACTACACTTTGTTGCTCCTACAGCGCCTCCACCTGGAGAAAACGATTCATTACAGCACTCACTGCAGCTTCACAAACTCAACTCATATATTCATTTCACCATCTTGCTCCACACACTTGTTGCTTCTTTTCATTTCACTAATTAAATAAACACGTTGAAATTTGATAATGTCCCTTTGACCTTCCGTACACCACATGATACATAACATAATATATCATTATCAGACTTATAATATAATAACGCTGATCGTGTCCCTCTGTGTTAGAAGCACAGCGTCAGTCAGGACACGGCCACTTCCAGGTGCGCCATGCTCGGTGCCAGGACGCGCCGTGCCGGGAACTTCCTCGTCACCCACCGCTTCCAACTGTAGATTGACTGAGGACAGAACAAATTAGTGCCGGGCCACTCTCCTCTTGGCTTCCACCTTCAGATTGCACCACTTCTTTTTAAAATTTCTGCCACAGATCTGTCCATGGCACTCACTGCGTTTAGCGCAGCAACAACGTTGTTGATGTAAGTGATGCCACTACTGTGACCACCAAATAATGTTGTCTTCCTGGCCTCCACCTCATCCACAACATCTCGATCTCGGTCTCCGTGAAATTTAGTGGCACGGTTGCCCGGCTCGACACATGTCTCATTCATGCTGACGCGCAGCAGAAACAGACTGCAGGAAGCCGCTGCGCATGCTCAGCAGGGTCATTTATATACAAATACAGTCATGAACTACTTTGCATTGCCCATTTATGGTAGAAAGTGGGCGCGTAGAGGGCGGAATATGAGGCGAATTCACCTGCGCAACCTTCCAGCTGGACTGTGATTTATAAAGCGAACATTTTTTATAAATCCGGATTTTTTTTGTGCCCGCCATTTTCGGCTTTTGGGTTTATGTACACTTTTAGTATGAATCCTACACACTCTTTTATAAATGGGGCCCCAGGTTCAGATCCGAAACGGGACGTCAGTGATGTGATCTTCTGCATTTTCAGGTGTTTACATGGTACATGGAAGAGAAGCCTTAAGCTTTTAGGTTTTATTTTAACATTACAGAACATTTAGAAGAACTTCTTATCCAAAGTGACCCACATCAGAGGACGACAATCAAGTCACAGCAAACATTATAAATTGAAGAGTCAGTTAACGGCATTCAGGTGCGAGTTCAGATATTACAGGGTTCACATAGTTTTAGAAGGATTCCTGCAACATTTGTTCACAAAAGTCCCTGAAACAATGCTCATCACAAACAAGTATTTGATGTAAAGTGAAGTCATCAGCTTCTAAACATTTGTTGATGGCAGTGGTGGGATTTGAACCCACGCCTCTTATGAGACTGGAGCCTTAATCCAGCGCCTTAGACCGCTCGGCCACACTACCACTGACTGGTGGAAGAAAGCTGCTTTTTTTCCAATTAATTCCCCTCCGTTTTCCTTTTTTCATTAGCCCTTTTTCAAAGCTTTTCACTGGATTCATTTGTAGATGTGTATGTTGGAATCACATTTTCAGATAACTTCCAAGTCTGAGGAAAAAACATAAAATCTCCTTATTAAAAGTTAAAAGACAGATAAGTGTGTGATGTCCCTGCCGGGTGCGGTGGCGCGTGCCTGTAATCCAAGTTACCGGGAGGTTGAGGCTGGTGGATCGTTTGAGCTCAGGAGCTCTGAGCTGCAGTGGACTATGCCGATCAGGTGTCCGCATTAAGTTTGGTATCGATATGGTGATCCTGGGGGAGTCCGGGACAACCAGGTCGTCTAAGGAGGGGAGCATCGGCCCAGGTCGGAAACGGAGCAGGTCAAATCCCCCGTACCGCTCAGTAGTGGGGTCGCACCTGTGAATAGATGCTGAAGTGCAGCCTGAGTAATACAGCGAGACCCAGTCTTTTTACACTCCCTCTACTCTTATAATAACTACCGTCATAACACATCAGCTCTTCACATCTTGTTGCTGCTTTTCTCTCTTCTGTTACATTCAAAACTACACTTTGTTGCTCCTACAGCGCCTCCACCTGGAGAAAACGATTCATTACAGCACTCACTGCAGCTTCACAAACTCAACTCATATATTCATTTCACCATCTTGCTCCACACACTTGTTGCTTCTTTTCATTTCACTAATTAAATAAACACGTTGAAATTTGCTAATGTCCCTTTGACCTCCCGTACACCACATGATACATAACATAATATATCATTATCAGACTTATAATATAATAACGCTGATCGTGTCCCTCTGTGTTAGAAGCACAGCGTCAGTCAGGACACGGCCACTTCCAGGTGCGCCATGCTCGGTGCCAGGACGCGCCGTGCCGGGAACTTCCTCGTCACCCACCGCTTCCAACTGTAGATTGACTGAGGACAGAACAAATTAGTGCCGGGCCACTCTCCTCTTGGCTTCCACCTTCAGATTGCACCACTTCTTTTTAAAATTTCTGCCACAGATCTGTCCATGGCACTCACTGCGTTTAGCGCAGCAACAACGTTGTTGATGTAAGTGATGCCACTACTGTGACCACCAAATAATGTTGTCTTCCTGGCCTCCACCTCATCCACAACATCTCGATCTCGGTCTCCGTGAAATTTAGTGGCACGGTTGCCCGGCTCGACACATGTCTCATTCATGCTGACGCGCAGCAGAAACAGACTGCAGGAAGCCGCTGCGCATGCTCAGCAGGGTCATTTATATACAAATACAGTCATGAACTACTTTGCATTGCCCATTTATGGTAGAAAGTGGGCGCGTAGAGGGCGGAATATGAGGCGAATTCACCTGCGCAACCTTCCAGCTGGACTGTGATTTATAAAGCGAACATTTTTTATAAATCCGGATTTTATTTTGCGCCCGCCATTTTCGGCTTTTGGGTTTATGTACACTTTTAGTATGAATCCTACACACTCTTTTATAAATGGGGCCCCAGGTTCAGATCCGAAACGGGACGTCAGTGATGTGATCTTCTGCATTTTCAGGTGTTTACATGGTACATGGAAGAGAAGCCTTAAGCTTTTAGGTTTTATGTTAACATTACAGAACATTTAGAAGAACTTCTTATCCAAAGTGACCCACATCAGAGGACGACAATCAAGTCACAGCAAACATTATAAATTGAAGAGTCAGTTAACGGCATTCAGGTGCGAGTTCAGATATTACAGGGTTCACATAGTTTTAGAAGGATTCCTGCAACATTTGTTCACAAAAGTCCCTGAAACAATGCTCATCACAAACAAGGTTTAGCATTTGATGTAAAGTGAAGTCATCAGCTTCTAAACATTTGTTGATGGCAGTGGTGGGATTTGAACCCACGCCTCTTATGAGACTGGAGCCTTAATCCAGCGCCTTAGACCGCTCGGTCACACTACCACTGACTGGTGGAAGAAAGCTGCTTTTTTTCCAATTAATTCCCCTCCGTTTTCCTTTTTTCATTTGCCCTTTTTCAAAGCTTTTCACTGGATTCATTTGTAGATGTGTATGTTGGAATCACATTTTCAGATAACTTCCAAGTCTGAGGAAAAAACATAAAATCTCCTTATTAAAAGTTAAAAGACAGATAAGTGTGTGATGTCCCTGCCGGGTGCGGTGGCGCGTGCCTGTAATCCAAGTTACCGGGAGGTTGAGACTGGTGGATCGTTTGAGCTCAGGAGCTCTGAGCTGCAGTGGACTATGCCGATCAGGTGTCCGCACTAAGTTTGGTATCGATATGGTGATCCTGGGGGAGTCCGGGACCACCAGGTCGTCTAAGGAGGGGAGCATCGGCCCAGGTCGGAAACGGAGCAGGTCAAATCCCCCGTACCGCTCAGTAGTGGGGTCGCACCTGTGAATAGATGCTGAAGTGCAGCCTGAGTAATACAGCGAGACCCAGTCTTTTTACACTCCCTCTACTCTTATAATAACTACCGTCATAACACATCAGCTCTTCACATCTTGTTGCTGCTTTTCTCTCTTCTGTTACATTCAAAACTACACTTTGTTGCTCCTACAGCGCCTCCACCTGGAGAAAACGATTCATTACAGCACTCACTGCAGCTTCACAAACTCAACTCATATATTCATTTCACCATCTTGCTCCACACACTTGTTGCTTCTTTTCATTTCACTAATTAAATAAACACGTTGAAATTTGATAATGTCCCTTTGACCTCCCGTACACCACATGATACATAACATAATATATCATTATCAGACTTATAATATAATAACGCTGATCGTGTCCCTCTGTGTTAGAAGCACAGCGTCAGTCAGGACACGGCCACTTCCAGGTGCGCCATGCTCGGTGCCAGGACGCGCCGTGCCGGGAACTTCCTCGTCACCCACCGCTTCCAACTGTAGATTGACTGAGGACAGAACAAATTAGTGCCGGGCCACTCTCCTCTTGGCTTCCACCTTCAGATTGCACCACTTCTTTTTAAAATTTCTGCCACAGATCTGTCCATGGCACTCACTGCGTTTAGCGCAGCAACAACGTTGTTGATGTAAGTGATGCCACTACTGTGACCACCAAATAATGTTGTCTTCCTGGCCTCCACCTCATCCACAACATCTCGATCTCGGTCTCCGTGAAATTTAGTGGCACGGTTGCCCGGCTCGACACATGTCTCATTCATGCTGACGCGCAGCAGAAACAGACTGCAGGAAGCCGCTGCGCATGCTCAGCAGGGTCATTTATATACAAATACAGTCATTAACTACTTTGCATTGCCCATTTATGGTAGAAAGTGGGCGCGTAGAGGGCGGAATATGAGGCGAATTCACCTGCGCAACCTTCCAGCTGGACTGTGATTTATAAAGCGAACATTTTTTATAAATCCGGATTTTATTTTGCGCCCGCCATTTTCGGCTTTTGGGTTTATGTACACTTTTAGTATGAATCCTACACACTCTTTTATAAATGGGGCCCCAGGTTCAGATCCGAAACGGGACGTCAGTGATGTGATCTTCTGCATTTTCAGGTGTTTACATGGTACATGGAAGAGAAGCCTTAAGCTTTTAGGTTTTATTTTAACATTACAGAACATTTAGAAGAACTTCTTATCCAAAGTGACCCACATCAGAGGACGACAATCAAGTCACAGCAAACATTATAAATTGAAGAGTCAGTTAACGGCATTCAGGTGCGAGTTCAGATATTACAGGGTTCACATAGTTTTAGAAGGATTCCTGCAACATTTGTTCACAAAAGTCCCTGAAACAATGCTCATCACAAACAAGGTTTAGCATTTGATGTAAAGTGAAGTCATCAGCTTCTAAACATTTGTTGATGGCAGTGGTGGGATTTGAACCCACGCCTCTTATGAGACTGGAGCCTTAATCCAGCGCCTTAGACCGCTCGGTCACACTACCACTGACTGGTGGAAGAAAGCTGCTTTTTTTCCAATTAATTCCCGTCCGTTTTCCTTTTTTCATTTGCCCTTTTTCAAAGCTTTTCACTGGATTCATTTGTAGATGTGTATGTTGGAATCACATTTTCAGATAACTTCCAAGTCTGAGGAAAAAACATAAAATCTCCTTATTAAAAGTTAAAAGACAGATAAGTGTGTGATGTCCCTGCCGGGTGCGGTGGCGCGTGCCTGTAATCCAAGTTACCGGGAGGTTGAGACTGGTGGATCGTTTGAGCTCAGGAGCTCTGAGCTGCAGTGGACTATGCCGATCAGGTGTCCGCACTAAGTTTGGTATCGATATGGTGATCCTGGGGGAGTCCGGGACCACCAGGTCGTCTAAGGAGGGGAGCATCGGCCCAGGTCGGAAACGGAGCAGGTCAAATCCCCCGTACCGCTCAGTAGTGGGGTCGCACCTGTGAATAGATGCTGAAGTGCAGCCTGAGTAATACAGCGAGACCCAGTCTTTTTACACTCCCTCTACTCTTATAATAACTACCGTCATAACACATCAGCTCTTCACATCTTGTTGCTGCTTTTCTCTCTTCTGTTACATTCAAAACTACACTTTGTTGCTCCTACAGCGCCTCCACCTGGAGAAAACGATTCATTACAGCACTCACTGCAGCTTCACAAACTCAACTCATATATTCATTTCACCATCTTGCTCCACACACTTGTTGCTTCTTTTCATTTCACTAATTAAATAAACACGTTGAAATTTGATAATGTCCCTTTGACCTCCCGTACACCACATGATACATAACATAATATATCATTATCAGACTTATAATATAATAACGCTGATCGTGTCCCTCTGTGTTAGAAGCACAGCGTCAGTCAGGACACGGCCACTTCCAGGTGCGCCATGCTCGGTGCCAGGACGCGCCGTGCCGGGAACTTCCTCGTCACCCACCGCTTCCAACTGTAGATTGACTGAGGACAGAACAAATTAGTGCCGGGCCACTCTCCTCTTGGCTTCCACCTTCAGATTGCACCACTTCTTTTTAAAATTTCTGCCACAGATCTGTCCATGGCACTCACTGCGTTTAGCGCAGCAACAACGTTGTTGATGTAAGTGATGCCACTACTGTGACCACCAAATAATGTTGTCTTCCTGGCCTCCACCTCATCCACAACATCTCGATCTCGGTCTCCGTGAAATTTAGTGGCACGGTTGCCCGGCTCGACACATGTCTCATTCATGCTGACGCGCAGCAGAAACAGACTGCAGGAAGCCGCTGCGCATGCTCAGCAGGGTCATTTATATACAAATACAGTCATGAACTACTTTGCATTGCCCATTTATGGTAGAAAGTGGGCGCGTAGAGGGCGGAATATGAGGCGAATTCACCTGCGCAACCTTCCAGCTGGACTGTGATTTATAAAGCGAACATTTTTTATAAATCCGGATTTTATTTTGCGCCCGCCATTTTCGGCTTTTGGGTTTATGTACACTTTTAGTATGAATCCTACACACTCTTTTATAAATGGGGCCCCAGGTTCAGATCCGAAACGGGACGTCAGTGATGTGATCTTCTGCATTTTCAGGTGTTTACATGGTACATGGAAGAGAAGCCTTAAGCTTTTAAGTTTTATTTTAACATTACAGAACATTTAGAAGAACTTCTTATCCAAAGTGACCCACATCAGAGGACGACAATCAAGTCACAGCAAACATTATAAATTGAAGAGTCAGTTAACGGCATTCAGGTGCGAGTTCAGATATTACAGGGTTCACATAGTTTTAGAAGGATTCCTGCAACATTTGTTCACAAAAGTCCCTGAAACAATGCTCATCACAAACAAGGTTTAGCATTTGATGTAAAGTGAAGTCATCAGCTTCTAAACATTTGTTGATGGCAGTGGTGGGATTTGAACCCACGCCTCTTATGAGACTGGAGCCTTAATCCAGCGCCTTAGACCGCTCGGCCACACTACCACTGACTGGTGGAAGAAAGCTGCTTTTTTTTTTTTTCCAATTAATTCCCCTCCGTTTTCCTTTTTTCATTTGCCCTTTTTCAAAGCTTTTCACTGGATTCATTTGTAGATGTGTATGTTGGAATCACATTTTCAGATAACTTCCAAGTCTGAGGAAAGAACATAAAATCTCCTTATTAAAAGTTAAAAGACAGATAAGTGTGTGATGTCCCTGCCGGGTGCGGTGGCGCGTGCCTGTAATCCAAGTTACCGGGAGGTTGAGGCTGGTGGATCGTTTGAGCTCAGGAGCTCTGAGCTGCAGTGGACTATGCCGATCAGGTGTCCGCACTAAGTTTGGTATCGATATGGTGATCCTGGGGGAGTCCGGGACCACCAGGTCGTCTAAGGAGGGGAGCATCGGCCCAGGTCGGAAACGGAGCAGGTCAAATCCCCCGTACCGCTCAGTAGTGGGGTCGCACCTGTGAATAGATGCTGAAGTGCAGCCTGAGTAATACAGCGAGACCCAGTCTTTTTACACTCCCTCTACTCTTATAATAACTACCGTCATAACACATCAGCTCTTCACATCTTGTTGCTGCTTTTCTCTCTTCTGTTACATTCAAAACTACACTTTGTTGCTCCTACAGCGCCTCCACCTGGAGAAAACGATTAATTCCAGCACTCACTGCAGCTTCACAAACTCAACTCATATATTCATTTCACCATCTTGCTCCACACACTTGTTGCTTCTTTTCATTTCACTAATTAAATAAACACGTTGAAATTTGATAATGTCCCTTTGACCTTCCGTACACCACATGATACATAACATAATATATCATTATCAGACTTATAATATAATAACGCTGATCGTGTCCCTCTGTGTTAGAAGCACAGCGTCAGTCAGGACACGGCCACTTCCAGGTGCGCCATGCTCGGTGCCAGGACGCGCCGTGCCGGGAACTTCCTCGTCACCCACCGCTTCCAACTGTAGATTGACTGAGGACAGAACAAATTAGTGCCGGGCCACTCTCCTCTTGGCTTCCACCTTCAGATTGCACCACTTCTTTTTAAAATTTCTGCCACAGATCTGTCCATGGCACTCACTGCGTTTAGCGCAGCAACAACGTTGTTGATGTAAGTGATGCCACTACTGTGACCACCAAATAATGTTGTCTTCCTGGCCTCCACCTCATCCACAACATCTCGATCTCGGTCTCCGTGAAATTTAGTGGCACGGTTGCCCGGCTCGACACATGTCTCATTCATGCTGACGCGCAGCAGAAACAGACTGCAGGAAGCCGCTGCGCATGCTCAGCAGGGTCATTTATATACAAATACAGTCATGAACTACTTTGCATTGCCCATTTATGGTAGAAAGTGGGCGCGTAGAGGGCGGAATATGAGGCGAATTCACCTGCGCAACCTTCCAGCTGGACTGTGATTTATAAAGCGAACATTTTTTATAAATCCGGATTTTATTTTGCGCCCGCCATTTTCGGCTTTTGGGTTTATGTACACTTTTAGTATGAATCCTACACACTCTTTTATAAATGGGGCCCCAGGTTCAGATCCGAAACGGGACGTCAGTGATGTGATCTTCTGCATTTTCAGGTGTTTACATGGTACATGGAAGAGAAGCCTTAAGCTTTTAGGTTTTATTTTAACATTACAGAACATTTAGAAGAACTTCTTATCCAAAGTGACCCACATCAGAGGACGACAATCAAGTCACAGCAAACATTATAAATTGAAGAGTCAGTTAACGGCATTCAGGTGCGAGTTCAGATATTACAGGGTTCACATAGTTTTAGAAGGATTCCTGCAACATTTGTTCACAAAAGTCCCTGAAACAATGCTCATCACAAACAAGGTTTAGCATTTGATGTAAAGTCAGCTTCTAAACATTTGTTGATGGCAGTGGTGGGATTTGAACCCACGCCTCTTATGAGACTGGAGCCTTAATCCAGCGCCTTAGACCGCTCGGCCACACTACCACTGACTGGTGGAAGAAAGCTGCTTTTTTTCCAATTAATTCCCCTCCGTTTTCCTTTTTTCATTTGCCCTTTTTCAAAGCTTTTCACTGGATTCATTTGTAGATGTGTATGTTGGAATCACATTTTCAGATAACTTCCAAGTCTGAGGAAAAAACATAAAATCTCCTTATTAAAAGTTAAAAGACAGATAAGTGTGTGATGTCCCTGCCGGGTGCGGTGGCGCGTGCCTGTAATCCAAGTTACCGGGAGGTTGAGGCTGGTGGATCGTTTGAGCTCAGGAGCTCTGAGCTGCAGTGGACTATGCCGATCAGGTGTCCGCACTAAGTTTGGTATCGATATGGTGATCCTGGGGGAGTCCGGGACCACCAGGTCGTCTAAGGAGGGGAGCATCGGCCCAGGTCGGAAACGGAGCAGGTCAAATCCCCCGTACCGCTCAGTAGTGGGGTCGCACCTGTGAATAGATGCTGAAGTGCAGCCTGAGTAATACAGCGAGACCCAGTCTTTTTACACTCCCTCTACTCTTATAATAACTACCGTCATAACACATCAGCTCTTCACATCTTGTTGCTGCTTTTCTCTCTTCTGTTACATTCAAAACTACACTTTGTTGCTCCTACAGCGCCTCCACCTGGAGAAAACGATTAATTCCAGCACTCACTGCAGCTTCACAAACTCAACTCATATATTCATTTCACCATCTTGCTCCACACACTTGTTGCTTCTTTTCATTTCACTAATTAAATAAACACGTTGAAATTTGATAATGTCCCTTTGACCTTCCGTACACCACATGATACATAACATAATATATCATTATCAGACTTATAATATAATAACGCTGATCGTGTCCCTCTGTGTTAGAAGCACAGCGTCAGTCAGGACACGGCCACTTCCAGGTGCGCCATGCTCGGTGCCAGGACGCGCCGTGCCGGGAACTTCCTCGTCACCCACCGCTTCCAACTGTAGATTGACTGAGGACAGAACAAATTAGTGCCGGGCCACTCTCCTCTTGGCTTCCACCTTCAGATTGCACCACTTCTTTTTAAAATTTCTGCCACAGATCTGTCCATGGCACTCACTGCGTTTAGCGCAGCAACAACGTTGTTGATGTAAGTGATGCCACTACTGTGACCACCAAATAATGTTGTCTTCCTGGCCTCCACCTCATCCACAACATCTCGATCTCGGTCTCCGTGAAATTTAGTGGCACGGTTGCCCGGCTCGACACATGTCTCATTCATGCTGACGCGCAGCAGAAACAGACTGCAGGAAGCCGCTGCGCATGCTCAGCAGGGTCATTTATATACAAATACAGTCATGAACTACTTTGCATTGCCCATTTATGGTAGAAAGTGGGCGCGTAGAGGGCGGAATATGAGGCGAATTCACCTGCGCAACCTTCCAGCTGGACTGTGATTTATAAAGCGAACATTTTTTATAAATCCGGATTTTATTTTGCGCCCGCCATTTTCGGCTTTTGGGTTTATGTACACTTTTAGTATGAATCCTACACACTCTTTTATAAATGGGGCCCCAGGTTCAGATCCGAAACGGGACGTCAGTGATGTGATCTTCTGCATTTTCAGGTGTTTACATGGTACATGGAAGAGAAGCCTTAAGCTTTTAGGTTTTATTTTAACATTACAGAACATTTAGAAGAACTTCTTATCCAAAGTGACCCACATCAGAGGACGACAATCAAGTCACAGCAAACATTATAAATTGAAGAGTCAGTTAACGGCATTCAGGTGCGAGTTCAGATATTACAGGGTTCACATAGTTTTAGAAGGATTCCTGCAACATTTGTTCACAAAAGTCCCTGAAACAATGCTCATCACAAACAAGCATTTGATGTAAAGTGAAGTCATCAGCTTCTAAACATTTGTTGATGGCAGTGGTGGGATTTGAACCCACGCCTCTTATGAGACTGGAGCCTTAATCCAGCGCCTTAGACCGCTCGGCCACACTACCACTGACTGGGGGAAGAAAGCTGCTTTTTTTCCAATTAATTCCCCTCCGTTTTCCTTTTTTCATTTGCCCTTTTTCAAAGCTTTTCACTGGATTCATTTGTAGATGTGTATGTTGGAATCACATTTTCAGATAACTTCCAAGTCTGAGGAAAAAACATAAAATCTCCTTATTAAAAGTTAAAAGACAGATAAGTGTGTGATGTCCCTGCCGGGTGCGGTGGCGCTTGCCTGTAATCCAAGTTACCGGGAGGTTGAGGCTGGTGGATCGTTTGAGCTCAGGAGCTCTGAGCTGCAGTGGACTATGCCGATCAGGTGTCCGCACTAAGTTTGGTATCGATATGGTGATCCTGGGGGAGTCCGGGACCACCAGGTCGTCTAAGGAGGGGAGCATCGGCCCAGGTCGGAAACGGAGCAGGTCAAATCCCCCGTACCGCTCAGTAGTGGGGTCGCACCTGTGAATAGATGCTGAAGTGCAGCCTGAGTAATACAGCGAGACCCAGTCTTTCTACTCTTATAATAACTACCGTCATAACACATCAGCTCTTCACATCTTGTTGCTGCTTTTCTCTCTTCTGTTACATTCAAAACTACACTTTGTTGCTCCTACAGCGCCTCCACCTGGAGAAAACGATTAATTACAGCACTCACTGCAGCTTCACAAACTCAACTCATATATTCATTTCACCATCTTGCTCCACACACTTGTTGCTTCTTTTCATTTCACTAATTAAATAAACACGTTGAAATTTGATAATGTCCCTTTGACCTTCCGTACACCACATGATACATAACATAATATATCATTATCAGACTTATAATATAATAACGCTGATCGTGTCCCTCTGTGTTAGAAGCACAGCGTCAGTCAGGACACGGCCACTTCCAGGTGCGCCATGCTCGGTGCCAGGACGCGCCGTGCCGGGAACTTCCTCGTCACCCACCGCTTCCAACTGTAGATTGACTGAGGACAGAACAAATTAGTGCCGGGCCACTCTCCTCTTGGCTTCCACCTTCAGATTGCACCACTTCTTTTTAAAATTTCTGCCACAGATCTGTCCATGGCACTCACTGCGTTTAGCGCAGCAACAACGTTGTTGATGTAAGTGATGCCACTACTGTGACCACCAAATAATGTTGTCTTCCTGGCCTCCACCTCATCCACAACATCTCGATCTCGGTCTCCGTGAAATTTAGTGGCACGGTTGCCCGGCTCGACACATGTCTCATTCATGCTGACGCGCAGCAGAAACAGACTGCAGGAAGCCGCTGCGCATGCTCAGCAGGGTCATTTATATACAAATACAGTCATGAACTACTTTGCATTGCCCATTTATGGTAGAAAGTGGGCGCGTAGAGGGCGGAATATGAGGCGAATTCACCTGCGCAACCTTCCAGCTGGACTGTGATTTATAAAGCGAACATTTTTTATAAATCCGGATTTTATTTTGCGCCCGCCATTTTCGGCTTTTGGGTTTATGTACACTTTTAGTATGAATCCTACACACTCTTTTATAAATGGGGCCCCAGGTTCAGATCCGAAACGGGACGTCAGTGATGTGATCTTCTGCATTTTCAGGTGTTTACATGGTACATGGAAGAGAAGCCTTAAGCTTTTAGGTTTTATTTTAACATTACAGAACATTTAGAAGAACTTCTTATCCAAAGTGACCCACATCAGAGGACGACAATCAAGTCACAGCAAACATTATAAATTGAAGAGTCAGTTAACGGCATTCAGGTGCGAGTTCAGATATTACAGGGTTCACATAGTTTTAGAAGGATTCCTGCAACATTTGTTCACAAAAGTCCCTGAAACAATGCTCATCACAAACAAGGTTTAGCATTTGATGTAAAGTGAAGTCATCAGCTTCTAAACATTTGTTGATGGCAGTGGTGGGATTTGAACCCACGCCTCTTATGAGACTGGAGCCTTAATCCAGCGCCTTAGACCGCTCGGCCACACTACCACTGACTGGGGGAAGAAAGCTGCTTTTTTTCCAATTAATTCCCCTCCGTTTTCCTTTTTTCATTTGCCCTTTTTCAAAGCTTTTCACTGGATTCATTTGTAGATGTGTATGTTGGAATCACATTTTCAGATAACTTCCAAGTCTGAGGAAAAAACATAAAATCTCCTTATTAAAAGTTAAAAGACAGATAAGTGTGTGATGTCCCTGCCGGGTGTGGTGGCGCGTGCCTGTAATCCAAGTTACCGGGAGGTTGAGGCTGGTGGATCGTTTGAGCTCAGGAGCTCTGAGCTGCAGTGGACTATGCCGATCAGGTGTCCGCACTAAGTTTGGTATCGATATGGTGATCCTGGGGGAGTCCGGGACCAGCAGGTCGTCTAAGGAGGGGAGCATCGGCCCAGGTCGGAAACGGAGCAGGTCAAATCCCCCGTACCGCTCAGTAGTGGGGTCGCACCTGTGAATAGATGCTGAAGTGCAGCCTGAGTAATACAGCGAGACCCAGTCTTTCTACACTCCCTCTACTCTTATAATAACTACCGTCATAACACATCAGCTCTTCACATCTTGTTGCTGCTTTTCTCTCTTCTGTTACATTCAAAACTACACTTTGTTGCTCCTACAGCGCCTCCACCTGGAGAAAACGATTCATTACAGCACTCACTGCAGCTTCACAAACTCAACTCATATATTCATTTCACCATCTTGCTCCACACACTTGTTGCTTCTTTTCATTTCACTAATTAAATAAACACGTTGAAATTTGATAATGTCCCTTTGACCTTCCGTACACCACATGATACATAACATAATATATCATTATCAGACTTATAATATAATAACGCTGATCGTGTCCCTCTGTGTTAGAAGCACAGCGTCAGTCAGGACACGGCCACTTCCAGGTGCGCCATGCTCGGTGCCAGGACGCGCCGTGCCGGGAACTTCCTCGTCACCCACCGCTTCCAACTGTAGATTGACTGAGGACAGAACAAATTAGTGCCGGGCCACTCTCCTCTTGGCTTCCACCTTCAGATTGCACCACTTCTTTTTAAAATTTCTGCCACAGATCTGTCCATGGCACTCACTGCGTTTAGCGCAGCAACAACGTTGTTGATGTAAGTGATGCCACTACTGTGACCACCAAATAATGTTGTCTTCCTGGCCTCCACCTCATCCACAACATCTCGATCTCGGTCTCCGTGAAATTTAGTGGCACGGTTGCCCGGCTCGACACATGTCTCATTCATGCTGACGCGCAGCAGAAACAGACTGCAGGAAGCCGCTGCGCATGCTCAGCAGGGTCATTTATATACAAATACAGTCATGAACTACTTTGCATTGCCCATTTATGGTAGAAAGTGGGCGCGTAGAGGGCGGAATATGAGGCGAATTCACCTGCGCAACCTTCCAGCTGGACTGTGATTTATAAAGCGAACATTTTTTATAAATCCGGATTTTATTTTGCGCCCGCCATTTTCGGCTTTTGGGTTTATGTACACTTTTAGTATGAATCCTACACACTCTTTTATAAATGGGGCCCCAGGTTCAGATCCGAAACGGGACGTCAGTGATGTGATCTTCTGCATTTTCAGGTGTTTACATGGTACATGGAAGAGAAGCCTTAAGCTTTTAGGTTTTATTTTAACATTACAGAACATTTAGAAGAACTTCTTATCCAAAGTGACCCACATCAGAGGACGACAATCAAGTCACAGCAAACATTATAAATTGAAGAGTCAGTTAACGGCATTCAGGTGCGAGTTCAGATATTACAGGGTTCACATAGTTTTAGAAGGATTCCTGCAACATTTGTTCACAAAAGTCCCTGAAACAATGCTCATCACAAACAAGGTTTAGCATTTGATGTAAAGTCAGCTTCTAAACATTTGTTGATGGCAGTGGTGGGATTTGAACCCACGCCTCTTATGAGACTGGAGCCTTAATCCAGCGCCTTAGACCGCTCGGCCACACTACCACTGACTGGTGGAAGAAAGCTGCTTTTTTTCCAATTAATTCCCCTCCGTTTTCCTTTTTTCATTTGCCCTTTTTCAAAGCTTTTCACTGGATTCATTTGTAGATGTGTATGTTGGAATCACATTTTCAGATAACTTCCAAGTCTGAGGAAAAAACATAAAATCTCCTTATTAAAAGTTAAAAGACAGATAAGTGTGTGATGTCCCTGCCGGGTGCGGTGGCGCGTGCCTGTAATCCAAGTTACCGGGAGGTTGAGGCTGGTGGATCGTTTGAGCTCAGGAGCTCTGAGCTGCAGTGGACTATGCCGATCAGGTGTCCGCACTAAGTTTGGTATCGATATGGTGATCCTGGGGGAGTCCGGGACCACCAGGTCGTCTAAGGAGGGGAGCATCGGCCCAGGTCGGAAACGGAGCAGGTCAAATCCCCCGTACCGCTCAGTAGTGGGGTCGCACCTGTGAATAGATGCTGAAGTGCAGCCTGAGTAATACAGCGAGACCCAGTCTTTTTACACTCCCTCTACTCTTATAATAACTACCGTCATAACACATCAGCTCTTCACATCTTGTTGCTGCTTTTCTCTCTTCTGTTACATTCAAAACTACACTTTGTTGCTCCTACAGCGCCTCCACCTGGAGAAAACGATTAATTCCAGCACTCACTGCAGCTTCACAAACTCAACTCATATATTCATTTCACCATCTTGCTCCACACACTTGTTGCTTCTTTTCATTTCACTAATTAAATAAACACGTTGAAATTTGATAATGTCCCTTTGACCTTCCGTACACCACATGATACATAACATAATATATCATTATCAGACTTATAATATAATAACGCTGATCGTGTCCCTCTGTGTTAGAAGCACAGCGTCAGTCAGGACACGGCCACTTCCAGGTGCGCCATGCTCGGTGCCAGGACGCGCCGTGCCGGGAACTTCCTCGTCACCCACCGCTTCCAACTGTAGATTGACTGAGGACAGAACAAATTAGTGCCGGGCCACTCTCCTCTTGGCTTCCACCTTCAGATTGCACCACTTCTTTTTAAAATTTCTGCCACAGATCTGTCCATGGCACTCACTGCGTTTAGCGCAGCAACAACGTTGTTGATGTAAGTGATGCCACTACTGTGACCACCAAATAATGTTGTCTTCCTGGCCTCCACCTCATCCACAACATCTCGATCTCGGTCTCCGTGAAATTTAGTGGCACGGTTGCCCGGCTCGACACATGTCTCATTCATGCTGACGCGCAGCAGAAACAGACTGCAGGAAGCCGCTGCGCATGCTCAGCAGGGTCATTTATATACAAATACAGTCATGAACTACTTTGCATTGCCCATTTATGGTAGAAAGTGGGCGCGTAGAGGGCGGAATATGAGGCGAATTCACCTGCGCAACCTTCCAGCTGGACTGTGATTTATAAAGCGAACATTTTTTATAAATCCGGATTTTATTTTGCGCCCGCCATTTTCGGCTTTTGGGTTTATGTACACTTTTAGTATGAATCCTACACACTCTTTTATAAATGGGGCCCCAGGTTCAGATCCGAAACGGGACGTCAGTGATGTGATCTTCTGCATTTTCAGGTGTTTACATGGTACATGGAAGAGAAGCCTTAAGCTTTTAGGTTTTATTTTAACATTACAGAACATTTAGAAGAACTTCTTATCCAAAGTGACCCACATCAGAGGACGACAATCAAGTCACAGCAAACATTATAAATTGAAGAGTCAGTTAACGGCATTCAGGTGCGAGTTCAGATATTACAGGGTTCACATAGTTTTAGAAGGATTCCTGCAACATTTGTTCACAAAAGTCCCTGAAACAATGCTCATCACAAACAAGGTTTAGCATTTGATGTAAAGTGAAGTCATCAGCTTCTAAACATTTGTTGATGGCAGTGGTGGGATTTGAACCCACGCCTCTTATGAGACTGGAGCCTTAATCCAGCGCCTTAGACCGCTCGGCCACACTACCACTGACTGGTGGAAGAAAGCTGCTTTTTTTCCAATTAATTCCCCTCCGTTTTCCTTTTTTCATTTGCCCTTTTTCAAAGCTTTTCACTGGATTCATTTGTAGATGTGTATGTTGGAATCACATTTTCAGATAACTTCCAAGTCTGAGGAAAAAACATAAAATCTCCTTATTAAAAGTTAAAAGACAGATAAGTGTGTGATGTCCCTGCCGGGTGCGGTGGCGCGTGCCTGTAATCCAAGTTACCGGGAGGTTGAGGCTGGTGGATCGTTTGAGCTCAGGAGCTCTGAGCTGCAGTGGACTATGCCGATCAGGTGTCCGCACTAAGTTTGGTATCGATATGGTGATCCTGGGGGAGTCCGGGACCACCAGGTCGTCTAAGGAGGGGAGCATCGGCCCAGGTCGGAAACGGAGCAGGTCAAATCCCCCGTACCGCTCAGTAGTGGGGTCGCACCTGTGAATAGATGCTGAAGTGCAGCCTGAGTAATACAGCGAGACCCAGTCTTTTTACACTCCCTCTACTCTTATAATAACTACCGTCATAACACATCAGCTCTTCACATCTTGTTGCTGCTTTTCTCTCTTCTGTTACATTCAAAACTACACTTTGTTGCTCCTACAGCGCCTCCACCTGGAGAAAACGATTAATTCCAGCACTCACTGCAGCTTCACAAACTCAACTCATATATTCATTTCACCATCTTGCTCCACACACTTGTTGCTTCTTTTCATTTCACTAATTAAATAAACACGTTGAAATTTGATAATGTCCCTTTGACCTTCCGTACACCACATGATACATAACATAATATATCATTATCAGACTTATAATATAATAACGCTGATCGTGTCCCTCTGTGTTAGAAGCACAGCGTCAGTCAGGACACGGCCACTTCCAGGTGCGCCATGCTCGGTGCCAGGACGCGCCGTGCCGGGAACTTCCTCGTCACCCACCGCTTCCAACTGTAGATTGACTGAGGACAGAACAAATTAGTGCCGGGCCACTCTCCTCTTGGCTTCCACCTTCAGATTGCACCACTTCTTTTTAAAATTTCTGCCACAGATCTGTCCATGGCACTCACTGCGTTTAGCGCAGCAACAACGTTGTTGATGTAAGTGATGCCACTACTGTGACCACCAAATAATGTTGTCTTCCTGGCCTCCACCTCATCCACAACATCTCGATCTCGGTCTCCGTGAAATTTAGTGGCACGGTTGCCCGGCTCGACACATGTCTCATTCATGCTGACGCGCAGCAGAAACAGACTGCAGGAAGCCGCTGCGCATGCTCAGCAGGGTCATTTATATACAAATACAGTCATGAACTACTTTGCATTGCCCATTTATGGTAGAAAGTGGGCGCGTAGAGGGCGGAATATGAGGCGAATTCACCTGCGCAACCTTCCAGCTGGACTGTGATTTATAAAGCGAACATTTTTTATAAATCCGGATTTTATTTTGCGCCCGCCATTTTCGGCTTTTGGGTTTATGTACACTTTTAGTATGAATCCTACACACTCTTTTATAAATGGGGCCCCAGGTTCAGATCCGAAACGGGACGTCAGTGATGTGATCTTCTGCATTTTCAGGTGTTTACATGGTACATGGAAGAGAAGCCTTAAGCTTTTAGGTTTTATTTTAACATTACAGAACATTTAGAAGAACTTCTTATCCAAAGTGACCCACATCAGAGGACGACAATCAAGTCACAGCAAACATTATAAATTGAAGAGTCAGTTAACGGCATTCAGGTGCGAGTTCAGATATTACAGGGTTCACATAGTTTTAGAAGGATTCCTGCAACATTTGTTCACAAAAGTCCCTGAAACAATGCTCATCACAAACAAGGTTTAGCATTTGATGTAAAGTGAAGTCATCAGCTTCTAAACATTTGTTGATGGCAGTGGTGGGATTTGAACCCACGCCTCTTATGAGACTGGAGCCTTAATCCAGCGCCTTAGACCGCTCGGCCACACTACCACTGACTGGTGGAAGAAAGCTGCTTTTTTTCCAATTAATTCCCCTCCGTTTTCCTTTTTTCATTTGCCCTTTTTCAAAGCTTTTCACTGGATTCATTTGTAGATGTGTATGTTGG